>NW_020956813.1:73939-81671 GCF_003031625.1 Empidonax traillii
TGATTTACAACTTAATTCTCCATTTTCTGATGAGAGGAGTTTCCTTCTGAATCCTAAATGAGAAAGGGCTGTGGAAATTAAGATATTAAGTACACGGATGAAAGAGTCTCCTAGAAGTGAAACTCGCCTCAGAGAGACTCAAAGCAACTGTAACCTTGTTTTTATGTCAACCTGGAGAATAAAAAAAAAACAAAGAAGAAAGAAATTTGGAGTAACACATTAAATAGTTTTTGCAAAAGAGAACTGCTAACCTTAGGCAAGTCAGTTGTTCATGCAGCTTTTGCTTGTTCCTGGAATGGGGCAGAATCCTGCTCTGACACACACATCCTCTTCCTATGTCCATGCAATTTCTTTTCTTTATGTTCAGCAGAGAAGAAGAGAAAAAAAATGGTACAAAATCAAACTGAGACCAAAAGGAAATCCCTGCTGCTTGACTTTTTTTTTTTTTTTAAATAACAGTATCTTGTGCTTACTAAAGCATCACTTATATGACCCACCTTTTCAACACATTTAGCCACCCACAATGAACATTTGTGAACTTCTTATTTGGGAATAGAATATGAGAACATTCTTATGGAGCATCACAACAGGATTTTACATGTCTCAAAAAACCTGCACGAAAACCTCTGGAACAGCAGTATTGCAGGAACACCTTCCTTTTGCAGAACTGGAAAAAAACAGTTACTAGCAGTGTTGGAAATATATAGCTTTTCTAATTTTCAGTGGTTGTAATTAAACCTTTTAGTTACTTATTTTAACTAACTATAATCTGTGTTAGGCCTCAAATTACTCTTAGCCAGCTACTTTTGTAAGGACATAGATTCTTAATAACTTTCGAAGTTTTACTTAGCAAAAGTAAGAACTTTTGCTAAACTGACCTTGATGTGCTTGAATGAGCAAAGCCTGGGAAAAAAAATATACTGTTGAATTTGGACATCCGGAAAGACGGAACACAAATAATAATAAGAAAAAAGGCTTAGTATTTGTGCTGGAAAAACACCACCAGAGGGCAAAAGACACTAAAAAGACTACAGATACGGACTAACTGTTATAGAAAATGAGAAATTAATAGCCAAAAGAAGGTAGAATAGGAACTGAGGAATTACATAATTTAGAACCAATTATCAATTATCTCTTTGTTTTCTAAAATGTAAAAGCAGATAAAAAAGGCTATTATTGGTGCCTGTGTGGGGACTGGGATTCTTTCAGTCTTTCACACACACCTTGGGCCAGAAATAAAGTAATGCCTTAATTTCTAACACTACCAAGATGGTATGAGAGGGTTTTATTTATTCTGACACTTTCGGAGTGTTTGGCAATACTGGCAGAGAACACAAGCAGGCATCGGTCCAGAAATACAGCTGTTTGTGGCAAAACGGGCAGAATCAATTCTCTCTATACAGAATATCCAGGGGGTCAGAGGCCTATTTCAGTAACTGTTCAGTTTCCTCACCTTTTCACATCTGAAAATACAGAGCAAAGACAGTGGTTTCAGCACAGGCGCTTGGGATCTGCTAAGGCGATCCTGAGGGGAGCCGAGCCGAGCCGAGCCGAGCCCTCAGGCGTTTCGCGCCCTTTTCGCCCACAGAGCGCGGCGCGCGCTTCCAGTCACAGCGTGAGGGGATCGAGGAGGAGGAGGAGGAGGAGGAGAACGAGGAGGAGGAGGAGAACGAGGACGACGAGGAGGAGGAAAACGAGGACGACGAGGAGGAGAAGAACGAGGGCGCGGAGGAAAACTCCCCGATCACCGCCGCATTATCTGTCGGCATTGCGAGGGGAACTGCTGGCGCTGCGCGTGAGGGATCGCCACCGCCTCAGTGGCGCCCAGCCCCGGCGCACCAGAGCGGAGAAGGAGGAGGAGGAGGAGGCAGCGGAGAAGAAGGCTATGGTGACCATCGCCATGTCGGTCAGTCCTCACAGAGAGAAGCGACGCCGTAACCAAGCGACGAGGGAGGAGTAGGGGCAAGTAGCGGGAACGACGTCGAGACGGAACAGGCGGAGCCGAGAGCAGGGCGGAGCTGAGGGCAGGGCGAAGCTGAGGGCAGGGCGGAGCTGAGGGCAGGGCGGAGCCGAGGGCAGGGCGGAGCCGAGGACGTCATGCCTGAGGGGAGAGCTGGATCCTCGCAGATGGTGCCCCGAAGTCGGACTTCGTTTGCAGTCTTTGGTTTCCGTGAGCTTCTGTTCCCGTCCCTCAGCACCGCCCTTCCCTCAGCTCTTCCCGTCCCTCAGCTCCGCCCGGCCCCCGCCGGTCCACTGTTTGCCCCGTCTCCTCCCCTCGTCGCTTGGTTACGGCGTCGCTTCCGTCCCTGGGGACCGACCGACATGGCGGCGGCCACCACAGCCTTCTCCTTTTCCTTCGCCTCCTCCTCCTCCTCGGCGCTGCTGCGCCCGGGCTGGGCCCCGCTGAGGCGTTGGCGAGCCCTCACCGGCCCTGCCCCGCGGGCCGCCTGCAGCGCCAGCAGCTTCCCCCGCAGTGCCGACAGGTACGCAGCGCCCATCGGGGCGTTTTTTTTCTCGTTCGTTCCTCCTCCTCTTCGTCTTTCTCCTCCTTCTCCTCGATCCCCTCACGCTGTGGCGGAAAGCGCGCGCCGCGCTCGGCGGGCGAAAAGGGCGCGAAACGCCTGAGGGGGCAGCGGGCTCGGCTCCCCTCAGGATCGCCCTTGGCGGTGGATGCCCTCAGATCCCCGGCGAGTTCAGCGGTTCTTCTCGGGAAAACTGAGCTCTGTGCTAGCGGGATGGCGGGCGGCAAGCGGGCCCGGTCCTGGCCTGGGTGATCCACCAGGGATTTAAGCGGTGCGCCTTGAAGGAGCCCTTGCGGTGTGATCTTCCTACCCCCTCCCTGAGGGGAAGCTGGTATTACATGTTTGTTTGCTTCTGGTACCTTAAAGAGCCTCTCAGTGGTTTTCTAGAGCATTACTTTATATATATGACTTTATATATTAATGATGTGGTGGCAAGCAGGACACGGTCTGGTGCAGTGAGGACCATTCTGCTGATGTTAATCACCTCGCTGGTTTAATTTATTGTGCTGTCTGCACAGGGATTCTTGTGGTGGTGTTGTAGCACAGCAGCTCCGAACACTTGCCTGGATGTGGATGGGAGGGTGTCACTGAGTTCCTGGTTGTTCAGCCTTTTCATTTATGCTGGTTTTGTGTTAAATCCTGACTGAAAGTTGGCTCTGTTCAGCAGAACCCAAGCACCTGTGCTGAAAGTATTGTCTTTGCTCTGTGTTTTCAAACGTGAAAAGATGAGGAAGCTGAGCAGTCGTTGAAATAAGCATCTTCTGTTCTGTATATTGAGAATTGATTCTGCCAGTTTTGGCACAAGCAGCTGTCTTCCTGGACCAGTGCATATTCTGCTTCTGTTCTGTGCTGCTAGTAACTGTTTTTTCGAGTTGTGCAAAATGGAGATGTTCTTGTCATAATGATTTTCCAGAGGTTTTCATGTGATATGTATGGGATGTGGAGAATCCTGTCGTGATGCTCCGTATGATCTTGGGCTTTTAATGTATAGGTTGATCTGGAATAGCAACTGAGATCTTTGTTTCTGTCATGTTCTGCAAGTGATAGGATCCATTTACAAGAATAATTCAGTAAGTGAACTTCCTGTTGTAAAGTCACGCTGGGTTCGGAATAGGAGCATCCGTGCTCTAGGAATACCATTGGGACAGGGTGATGTAGTAACACATATGAAGTCTGTCATTTAACCTGGTCATTACATCTGTCATAAATGTCAGTAAATCTGCCACTGACCAACCCCTGGTCAAGGTTTTCCTGTGGCTAATGTTTAAAATAATAATAGTAAGAACTAATTTCTTAATTTCAGTGTCTTGAATAGCCTCCTGCAATGTAACCCTTCTGTACAGCTGAAACTTTCCTTGCTCATGTAATTCTTGTATAATTCCATCGAAGGATGTATACTATATGAACTCTAAACCTAAGAAGCACCAACATATTTGTGGTGATAGTGGTTCAAGGGTTGGACTTGATGATGTCAGAAGTCCTTTCCAACCCATCTGATTCTGTGATTCTATATTTCAGTATTTAATAATTAGTACTTAGTATTTTTATATTTGGCATCTGTGAAAAATACTATTTACCCTCTCCCTTCTCGGTAGATATGAAATAGGAAAAATTGAGCTACTGTTTACATTGATACTTTTCTTAACTTCAGAGTATCCATGTAGCTGCTGGAATGCAGGAGAGGTTTGTTCTTGCAAAGTAGGGCCATCCTATAATTTCTTACTAAGGTGCAATTGTCCTTGTTTTCTTCTGCCTGTGTGAATTAATGTAAAATAATTTTTACCTTCCATATATGGACTTCTATATCATTGCAAAAAAAAGTCCTTCTGAGATGGAAATTGAGCACCCGTGTCACCATCATTTTAGCTGCTCCACTCAGCTGTGGCCCCCCCAGGCGAGGCTGTGCTTCCATGTACCCTGTGGGGCTCAAAGAGTCAGTCCCCGCCATTTTGGGGCTCTGGAGGCCCTGGGTCAGTCCCCGCCATTTTGGGGCTCTCGAGGCCCTGGGTCAGTCCCCGCCATTTTGAGACAGCCCCTGGGTCAGTCCCCGCCATTTTGGGGCAGCCCCTGGGTCAGTCCCCGCCATTTTGAGACAGCCCCTGGGTCAGTCCCCGCCATTTTGGGGCAGCCCCTGGGTCAGTCCCCGCCATTTTGAGACAGCCCCTGGGTCAGTCCCCGCCATTTTGGGGCAGCCCCTGGGTCAGTCCCCACCGTTTTGGGGCAGGCCCTGGGCCATCCCACATGTCCAGAGCTCAACCTATTCCCTTCACACACCTTTCCCACCTGGTTGTTTTGAGCCAGTCAACCCTGGTTTGATGCAGAGATAAAGCTAGAAGTGCAGTCCTGGAAGCAGTTTGGGACATTACTATAGAGGGAACTTCTTGCTAAGGTATAATTGTCCTTGTTTTCTTCTGCCTATGTGGAGTAATGTGAAATAATTTTTGTCTTTTATATCTAGGCTGCCCCACAGCGTTAATTTCTCAGAGTGGTTTTGTCTTGAAACATTTTTTGTTACCAGACAAGTCTTTGCCTTTTAAAATGGCCTTTTTCTGAGGCTTGTACAACTCACTATTGTCCTTGGAAAGATCCAGGTGTTAAAGAGCCTCGTCCCAGCACCTCTTGGGCAGGATATATTACATGTGTTTTCTCCTAGTTTTGTGTGCTTCAGGGTAGGTTTTTTCCTTCTAGATTTGTGCATTTTTAGCACTGTTTATCTGTTCACTTGCTTTGCCTTGGACCTTTGGATGACTGAGAAGACTGAAGGTGATGGGGTGAGAAGGGTGAGGTTTCAGTGAGGACGGACCTTGAAAGCTTAATGATCCTGAGGCCAGATTTTGAGGAAGAGTGTGCACTTAACATGGTTTGCTTAGAGGCTGGGAAAACTTTTCATTAGACAACGCATTTATAGTGAAAGTAGCATAGGAAGGTGATACTCATTCCTATGGATTGAACACATTTTTGGCACCAAAATATTGTAAAATCCTTGTATTGTTAAATGGGGAAGGCATTCCTGCACAGGTGGGCATTAATTATTTGCCTGGGATAGTGAGTACTTGGAAAGCAGCGTCTTGTGCCAGGGGCATGTAGAACTGAATCATAAGTAATGAAGAAGAGAGAGAGACATGTCTGAAAATGAGCACACACAGAGGAGGCCACACAGGAAAAGAATAAAACTGCACCTGTTCCCTACATTATTTTTTCTGTTAGTGAAACTACAGAAACTTGTGTTTGGGTGTAAAAGGAAAAGAAGCAAGGTGTTTGTGCTTTTTTATTTGTGCTCAGTGTGTTTCTAATGCCTTGTTTTCCTGATAACCAGTTGGATAAATTGTTTTTTGCAGAGTGTGTGTGCTTTTTGGCTTTTTGCTTGTATGTTTGGGTTGTTTTTGTTTGTTGGATTTTGGTTTTGTGTGTTGTGGTTTTTTTAACTAGGCACTGTGATTTTTTTTGTTATTGTTTTGTTGTTGTTGTTGTTTTTAGTTATAATGACACCTCTTCGTTCTAACTCACTTGGAGTCCTTGATAAACTATGTCTGTTACCAACAGTGGTCTTTTTGAATTAATTTTTTCAGTTCAAGGCAGGGGTTACAGTGTTCATGTGTCTGTGTGTTAAATTCTCCATCTCAGAGAAGGAAGCCTGCAGAGACTTAATTTGTAGTAAGATCAAGTAATCCTTTGATGGTGTTTGGTTAAGAGCTGATGAACCAGAAACCTGTCTTTTTCCACACTTTTGTGCATTTTAGGCTCTCTGATGGAGACTTACTGAGAATGATTGAAACTGCAGAAATTTCTGAAGTAATAAAAGGCAGTTTACTTCATTTCCCTCTTAAATTATGACTTTGAATCTTAGAAAAGACCATGTTTTAAACCAGATCAGTGATACAATTTCTTGCTCTGTAGCTTTCTGTCCCTTCCTGCTTTCTCCCATCTGAGCACCACCAGCATTAGCAATAAAATTAGTATTTTAAGGCTGTTTGTTTGAAACAAAAGAACTAACATGGTATAATCTGAAAGTTGGAGGTGCTGGAAGGTTTTTGTTGCAGGTCAGTGGAGAGAGTGTGTGTGGGGATGTTCCACATCCCTGGTTGGGGTGATGATCACAGCAATGATAGAGGGAAAGAGAGGACTGAGGAGTTCTGACACAAGTTCAAGATGACTTTCAGGGAGAGTCTTCATCTGCTCTAGTGCTGGTTGAGGAGCACAGGGAGGTTACTGGAGTGAGGGGGAACTGAAAGGATGAAAGTGGAGAGGACATGATAGAAGCTCCTGAGTTTGTCACCACTGGTTTAACTGCTGAGTGAAGTCCTAAGTATGGTTAAATAGTATTAAATAGTATCATCTAGGCTTGGACAAAAGAATAGTGTGAATAAGCTCAAGTCAAATAGATTTTTAAGGATATATGGGGACTGTCGTGAGTAAAGACTCCTTAAAACAGAAGAACTTAAGAGCATAAGAATGTTCTCATTTTCTGTTCCCAAATGCAGGAGTTCATGTATGTTCAACGTGGCTGGCTAGATTTTGGGAATGTGGGTTGTGGCTGGTGAGCTCCTTTTCCATGTGCAATGATGGCATATTCCTGCTCTTCAAATAAGAGTAGGGAAACACTTCTTTTCCCGTGGATTTGTAGTATGTTTTTCAAATGAAATACTAGCAAATGAATCAAAACATTTTGCAGTGGTTGGCACGGTAGATCACACACTTAAAAGTGTCTTCCTGGTGAAATTTCAGACCTAAATATTGTGTATCTTTTTGTCTTTATAGTGATGAAGCAACAGTTATCTCAGGGACAAAGCTTGCTAACCAAGTTTTGAAAGAAGTTCAAAGGGATGTAGAATCGTGGATATCTGTTGGGAACAAGAGACCTCATCTCACTGTCATATTAGTAGGAGACAATCCAGCCAGTCATATCTATGTCAGGAACAAGATAAAAGCAGCTGCAGCTGTGGGTATGTCATATAAGTGATCCTTTGGTAAGCATAAGGTACTGCTATTTAAAAATAAAAAAATAAAGCAGGAGGAATCCCCTGTTTTGTCTTAATTCAGTCTTGCACCATTTTCTTTGTCATCTTCTCTGCTGAATCTAAAGAAAAGAAATTGCATGGACATAGGGAGAAAGTAGTTTTAATATCTCTTGAGTAGGAGCCATAAGTTTAATTCTGTATCTTGAAATATTGTTAGGAAACAGTTTTTAAGCCTCAGACAGATTTTTAGAC
>NW_020956814.1:0-3949 GCF_003031625.1 Empidonax traillii
GCCCACCCTTTAATCCTGAGGTTCATCTGCCGGGGCCAAGCACGCTTGGACGGTGGCAGTGAGGTCCTCAGGACGTAGATGGATTGCCTTACGGGCTAACGAGCTCCATCTGCCCGGGGAGGGGCCCCGACCGGGAATCGAACCCGGGTCTCTGCAGTGACAGTGCAGTGTATTTTCCCCTGGACCACCGGGGGCTCCCAATATACCTAAGAGTCAGCTGAAGGCACTGGAGACAGCCAAATCCTTTGCTCCCTCTGTAAATACATACGATTTCCCTCTGTCTGTGCCCGGCACTGCTGCATAAGACCATAACTGACAAGAGAAGAATTTCGTGGTGAGGGAAGGATTTGCCACCTCCTCCATGTAATGAATGGAAGACTATAAAGAAGGGAGAGAACTAAATTACTTGAGCAGTCTGCTTGAGGAACAGTTTGGAAACATGGAAAGTCCAAGGTAATGTACAGCTGACAAGCAGAGCACAGAAAAAAACAAAACAAAACAAAACAAAACACTCTATTGTGCTAAACACATTACATCTCTTTCCATGGGCTCACAAGAGAGAATAGTGAAAACTCCAAAGGATGCCAACATGGAAGCACGCAGGACTGTAGTTTATTTTTTAGGAAGCTCCTCAAATCTAAACATTAGAATTTAAAAAACAGTAAAGGGACAAATTCAAAGACCACAGAAATAAAAAATAATTCCAAGAATTTTATCCAATGAATCATGAAATAGAAATTAATAGTGTGACTGATGCATCCAGAGCAAAACTCCACATAGCATTGTTTAAATAATAACTGTGGTTACTTTGCTGGCATAGAAATAGCTCTTGCAAAATAAGTTCTTCATAGATAAATAGGACAATCCATACATTCACAGTCTATGAGGAAAACGAGAATTACATTGGAAGTACAAATAAACACATAGCTTTGGTTTGGCACTGTGTGCTGCTGAAATACCCTTATGTTTGTGTGTACCAGAGGTGGATCCAGATTTCCGTAATTTTTAATGATGCTTGAAGCTAACTGGTGAGGCAGATCTGATGGTGTTGTTCCCACCTATTTGCCCATTTGGAGCAAGCACAAGGGATCTATTGTTCAGCCTGGGTTAGGAACAAAGCTCAGGTTGCTGTCAGGGTGGCTGTTGCAGGGAATCCATTGACATGATTAAGGCATTACAATGGCTAAAAAGGAAGAGAGATTCTTATCTAATAATTATCTCCTTAGCTTTTTTGCCAGGTAACTTTTCTTTATGCCAGGTAGCATTATCCTTTTGCCTCTTTATGACTCTTTGTAGCAGCTTTTACATGATAGATAGACCTGCCTTAATGTGAGACTAAGGATAACAGCTTTATTTAGGAGGATTTGGAAGACATTATATTTAAAAGGAAATGAGAAATTTTGTAAAGTGTTATATAGTTAAGAGATAGCTAAGCAAATAGCTGTTATTACATCTAGAGAGAAGACTTTGTAATGAAAAGTGTTTATGGAGATTTCACACTTACAACTTCACTACAAAGGGAAGAAACAGTGCAGTAATGTGAATTTACAGAGCACCAATTATCCAGTACTACCTTTCTGCCCAGACACCCCTAATGCACAATAGATATGAGGTACCTTATTCCACTTTTTAAAGATAAAGTGGTAGCTCTCCTATGAGCATATAAATCCTAGACTTTGTCTTCCATGACAGAATGATGGGGGGGAGGGAAGATGCAGTTTGCAGAGAAATGCCTGTTTCTAAACTGTCATCTCAACCTGTGTCCCAGATGAAAGCAAGTGGTCACAGCAGGTCCTGAGGAGAGTTCAGTACAAGGCCATGTAACTGTGCTTGACCTCTCTTATGTTGTCCAGCAGCAGATGCACAGTGCTTTATCTTCATTTTATCATTACAATGAGACAGCTGATGTACAACAAAAAGAAGCTAATGTTTCATTCTTGTGTTAGAAAGGCATACTCTTACTGTGAGCTTAATTTTCCTTGCATAGCCTTTGTGGGTGAAAAGCACCGAAGTATCTTTCAGCAGTTATACATGTATCTTCTTACACAACTCCTGTTCTAATCCAACACTATTACAAATAAAAAATTGTCCCACCAAAACAAACTCTATGTGGTTTAAAAATATTTCCAAGATTTTGACTGACAGTGCTTGGCGAAGAATAAATTCCTCTTTTGGAAGAATATAGGAAATACTGATTTGACAGTCAACACAGAAAGAGAAGCATTCTTCATCACAGAACAATATCACTAAAAGGACTGCAGGGATTACTGTGAATATTAATATAAACAACAGGCACTGGAAATTTATACCTGATATTTATTTGTGAATTCAATCATGACCACCTAAAAGGAAGGCAGAATAAGAAACTTGGAGATTCCACAGTATCATTTTCAACCCATACTACATATCCCAACAACTACAGGCAGAACTGTAATGAAATATAAGAGTTTGGAAGTTTGGAGACAGTGAAGGAATGTCTTCTACTGAGTCATTTATTCAAACAGTGAAAGGACATAGGCTGAGTAACAGTGGTTTTCTAGTACAGGTAAACATCTAGAGAAATAAATTAAGAAAACACAGAGTAGGAGGTAGATGTTAAAATCTTTCCCTGGTATTTTTTTTTTTTCATGTTCACAACACTCAATGCTCAAAATGTGAAACTCCAACTGTCTTACCAGACTCAGATTCAGACCATCTTGCTAATTGATGACCATGCCAGCATTGTGTTGGCAAACTAAGGAAAAGAAAAAAAGAGAATCTCTTTTAAACAATAATGGAGAAATGTTGGTCATTACATACACAAAGATATAATTATACAAATTGAACTAAATTCAATTCCTGGTGGAAGGTTTTCTTTGCAATCACTAGCACTGACACTTACATAAAATTGAAGCTTTTTTATTGACTTCAAAGAAATCAGGATTTCATCCTTAATTATATTTTTCAACTGCAATTACTGGGCCTTATGTAGAGCCTTCTGAAGCTTCTGAAGCTAATCAGTGGATTTAGTGAGAGGTAGGTGGTAATTTAACAATGTAGAAAGGAGCTGCTGAAATTATGTAAGAATATCTCCCAAATATTCTAGAATGTCCGTTTCAAATTCTGCACAGTATATTGGTTATTCAGACATACGTCAGTAAGTGGGGGTTAAATGAAAGGATTGGTCCAAAGTTTGGGTCTTCTGCATCTGGACTAGGTAAAGTTTTGCCTCTCATTTTTATTAGAAGCAGTCCTAGTCTTTTTCAGATCAGCAAAGCAGAGAAGATCATGAAGCAACTGGTGGCACAGTGCTGCTAAGTCAAGTTTTTTCATGAAAATTATTCTTGTGTGCTAGACCCAGTCCTTCCTTTTTTTTTACATAGATTATTGCAGAGTCTGTTTATCTCTGAAACAATTCTTGTTAAAAAATATTAAGCCACATTTCATTAAGTTCTCACCTGATTGTTTTGATTGGTTCAAGAAAGGTTTGAAAAGGACATTGACGGATGGAGGCTGTAGTACCAGATTCAGTGTTTTTGGCTTTCCTTCCTCTTACTACGCAAATTTTATCATCCTTTTCAAAGAGGTGATGATGAGCCACATGTACTTATTTCAAATAAGATCCAAACTCAAGGGCTACACTCTACAGCCAGCCTGTAGTCCTTTCTTACACCAGATGTCCCTGACTTCCTTGGGAGTCCCTTGGGAAAGGCCATGAGCTGGGGACAGTGTCCATATCAATCACGGCCAATTCTTCCTCATAAGGCAATGTTGGTGTGGCGCAACTGATAAATAACAGGTGGTCAGTGCAAAGGAATGTAGGCACATAACAAAGGCTGTATAGGGTTAAAACATTGGGATTTTGCCTGCAGCTGTCCACAATAAATATGCATAAGTTCATTTTTTGCTTAGTTATGAATTCATCCACCTGTTTTCCTAAGAGTGCCAGACATTTTGTACTCTAATTATT
>NW_020956814.1:3970-39322 GCF_003031625.1 Empidonax traillii
AGTAGAAAGTGTCTTTCTCATCTCAGTTTTATGTTGATGTCAGAATCCTCAGGGGCACATTTTGACCCCAGAGCCAAGGGCTCCAGGGGCAATGGGTCTGATAGAGACAGTGTTGGCAGAGACCTGGGGTGGCCTCACCACAGCTAAGCAGTGCAGGGCCCTCCAGCAGAGGGGCTCCCCACCAACCTCCCATATCCCCAGGTGTCTGGGGATCCCCTGCCAGCATCACCTCCAGGGCAGCACAACTCACCCATGAAATAGCAAGAAAATGGCAGTTGGGGGCCATAGAAGTCTTTCATAATATTTTTTAGAAATTGGATAAGAATATAGCATGCTTTCAGCTAATATACCTAAGAGTCAGCTGAAGGCACTGGAGATAGCCAAATCCTTTGCTCCCTCTGTAAATACATACGATTTCCCTCTGTCTGTGCACGGCACTGCTGCATAAGACCATAACTGACAAGAGAAGAATTTCGTGGTGAGGGAAGGATTTGCCACCTCCTCCATGTAATGAATGGAAGACTATAAAGAAGGGAGAGAACTAAATTACTTGAGCAGTCTGCTTGAGGAACAGTTTGGAAACATGGAAAGTCCAAGGTAATGTACAGCTGACAAGCAGAGCACAGAAAAAAACAAAACAAAACAAAACAAACACTCTATTGTGCTAAACACATTACATCTCTTTCCATGGGCTCACAAGAGAGAACAGTGAAAACTCCAAAGGATGCCAGCATGGAAGCAAGCAGGACTGTAGTTTATTTTTTAGGAAGCTCCTCAAATCTAAACATTAGAATTTAAAAAACAGTAAAGGGACAAATTCAAAGACCACAGAAATAAAAAATAATTCCAAGAATTTTATCCAATGAATCATGAAATAGAAATTAATAGTGTGACTGATGCATCCAGATCAAAACTCCACATAGCATTGTTTAAATAATAACTGTGGTTACTTTGCTGGCATAGAAATAGTTCTTGCAAAATAAGTTCTTCATAGATAAATAGGACAATCCATACATTCACAGTCTATGAGGAAAACGAGAATTACATTGGAAGTAAAAATAAACACATAGCTTTGGTTTGGCACTGTGTGCTGCTGAAATACCCTTATGTTTGTGTGCACCAGAGGTGGATCCAGATTTCTGTAATTTTTAATGATGCTTGAAGCTAACTGGTGAGGCAGATCTGATGGTGTTGTTCCCACCTATTTGCCCATTTGGAGCAAGCACAAGGGATCTATTGTTCAGCCTGGGTTAGGAATAAAGCTCAGGTTGCTGTCAGGGTGGCTGTTGCAGGGAATCCATTGACATGATTAAGACATTACAATGGCTAAAAAGGAAGAGAGATTCTTATCTAATAATTATCTCCTTAGCTTTTTGCCAGGTAACATTTTTTTTAGGCCAGGTAGCATTATCCTTTTGCCTCTTTATAACTCTTTGTAGCAGTTTTTACATGATAGATAGACCTGCCTTAATGTGAGACTAAGGATAACAGCTTTATTTAGGAGGATTTGGAAGACATTATATTTAAAAGGAAATGAGAAATTTTGTAAAGTGTTATATAGTTAAGAGATAGCTAAGCAAATAGCTGTTATTACATCTAGAGAGAAGACTTTGTAATGAAAAGTGTTTATGGAGATTTCACACTTATAACTTCACTACAAAGGGAAGAAACAGTGCAGTAATGGAGTGTGTGAATTTACAGAGCACCAATTATCCAGTACTACCTTTCTGCCCAGACACCCCTAATGCACAATAGATATGAGGTACCTTATTCCACTTTTTAAAGATAAAGTGGTAGCTCTCCTATGAGCATATAAATCCTAGACTTTGTCTTCCATGACAGAATGATGGGGGGGAGGGAAGATGCAGTTTGCAGAGAAATGCCTGTTTCTAAACTGTCATCTCAACCTGTGTCCCAGATGAAAGCAATTGGTCCCAGCAGGTCCTGAGGAGAGTTCAGTACAATGCCATGTAACTGTGCTTGACCTCTCTTATGTTGTCCAGCAGCAGATGCACAGTGCTTTATCTTCATTTTATCATTACAATGATACAGCTGATGTACAACAAAAAGAAGCTAATGTTTCATTCTTGTGTTAGAAAGGCATACTCTTACTGTGAGCTTAATTTTCCTTGCATAGCTTTTGTGGGTGAAAAGCACCGAAGGTATACTGAAGAGGTTAAAAAGATAAGGTTAGCCATCAGTAGATATTGTGCTGGCCTTCTTCTGACTTAAAAAGAAAAAAAGACAGTAAAACCAGTTAGTGCCTTTTCTTCACTGGTATTTTACTGTATTATAACAATCCCTTTAGCACAAGTTGCCCTGCTGTAGAAACCATCCTTGGTGCAGTGAAGAGAAAGGGCCTGGTAATGTGAATTAGTAGGAACACAAAACTCTATGATATGCAAGGGGTAATGTTTCCAGAGAGTAGTAAAACTTCAAAACTTCTTAATTCAATGCTAAATTAGCCCAGCAGTATCTTTCAGCAGTTATACATGTATCTTCTTACACAACTCCTGTTCTAATCCAACACTATTACAAATAAAAAATTGTCCCACCAAAACAAACTCTATGTGGTTTAAAAATATATCCAAGATTTTGACTGACAGTGCTTGGTGAAGAATAAATTCCTCTTTTGGAAGAATATAGGAAATACTGATTTGACAGTCAACACAGAAAGAGAAGCATTCTTCATCACAGAACAATATCACTAAAAGGACTGCAGGGATTACTGTGAATATTAATATAAACAACAGGCACTGGAAATTTATACCTGATATTTATTTGTGAATTCAATCATGACCACTTAAAAGGAAGGCAGAATAAGAAACTTGGAGATTCCATGGTATCATTTTCACCCCATTCATGTAAGAGTTTGGAAGTTTGGAGACAGTGAAGGAATGTCTTCTACTGAGTCATTTATTCAAACAGTGAAAGGACATAGGCTGAGTAACAGTGGTTTTCTAGTACAGGTAAACATCTAGAGAAATAAATTTAGAAAACACAGAGTAGGAGGTAGATGTTAAAATCTTTCCCTGGTATTTTTTTTTTTTTCATGTTCACAACACTCAATGCTCAAAATGTGAAACTCCAACTGTGCTTACCAGACTCAGATTCAGACCATCTTGCTAATTGATGACCACGCCAGCATTGTGTTGGCAAACTAAGGAAAAGAAAAAAAGAGAATCTCTTTTAAACAATAATGGAGAAACGTTGGTCATTACATACACAAAGATATAATTATACAAATTGAACTAAATTCAATTCCTGGTGGAAGGTTTTCTTTGCAATCACTAGCACTAACACTTACATAAAATTGAAGCTTTTTTATTGACTTCAAAGAAATCGGGATTTCATCCTTAATTATATTTTCAACTTCAATTACTGGGCCTTATGTAGAGCCTTCGGAAGCTTCTGAAGCTAATCAGTGGATTTAGTGGGAGGTAGGTGGTAATTTAACAATGTATAAAGGAGCTGCTGAAATTATGTAAGAATATCTCCCAAATATTCTAGAATGCCCGTTTCAAATTCTGCGCAGTATATTGGTTATTCAGACATACGTCAGTAAGTGGGGGTTAAATGAAAGGATTGGTCCAAAGTTTGGGCCTTCTGCATCTGGACTAGGTAAAGTTTTGCCTCTCATTTTTATTAGAAGCAGTCCTAGTCTTTTTCAGGTCAGCAAAGCAGAGAAGATCATGAAGCAACGGGTGGCACAGTACTGCTAAGTCAAGTTTTTTCATGAAAATTATTCTTGTGTGCTAGACCCAGTCCTTCCTTTTTTTTTTTACGTAGATTATTGCAGAGTCTGTTTATCTCTGAAACAATTCTTGTTAAAAAATATTAAGCCACATTTCATTAAGTTCTCACCTGATTGTTTTGATTGTTCAAGAAAGGTTTGAAAAGGACATTGATGGATGGAGGCTGTAGTACCAGATTCAGTGTTTTTGGTTTTCCTTCCTCTTACTACGCAAATTTTATCATCCTTTTCAAAGAGGTGATGACGAGCCACATGTATTTATTTCAAATAAGATCCAAACTCAAGGGCTACACTCTACAGCCAGCCTGTAGTCCTTTCTTACACCAGATGTCCCTGACTTCCTTGGGAGTCCCTTGGGAAAGGCCATGAGCTGGGGACAGTGTCCATATCAATCACGGCCAATTCTTCCTCATAAGGCAATGTTGGTGTGGTGCAACTGATAAATAACAGGTGGTCAGTGCAAAGGAATGTAGGCACATAACAAAGGCTGTATAGGGTTAAAACATTGGGATTTTGCCTGCAGCTGTCCACAATAAATATGCATAAGTTCATTTTTTGCTTAGTTATGAATTCATCCACCTGTTTTCCTAAGAGTGCCAGACATTTTGTACTCTAATTATTNGGGCTACACTCTACAGCCAGCCTGTAGTCCTTTCTTACACCAGATGTCCCTGACTTCCTTGGGAGTCCCTTGGGAAAGGCCATGAGCTGGGGACAGTGTCCATATCAATCACGGCCAATTCTTCCTCATAAGGCAATGTTGGTGTGGTGCAACTGATAAATAACAGGTGGTCAGTGCAAAGGAATGTAGGCACATAACAAAGGCTGTATAGGGTTAAAACATTGGGATTTTGCCTGCAGCTGTCCACAATAAATATGCATAAGTTCATTTTTTGCTTAGTTATGAATTCATCCACCTGTTTTCCTAAGAGTGCCAGACATTTTGTACTCTAATTATTACCAGGTCCTACCCGAAGTCCATTTCAGTTAACACAAAAGAAGTTGTCAGTGCTCTCAGGGAACTGGGATCAAGCCATATGTAGCAGTTTCACTGCCATATTTATATTACAGGTTCTTGGTTTTGACTTTACATTTGCTCTTTCTGCAAGGCACTTATGAATTCTGTGCTGTTCTTATTTCTAGGTAGCTTTTAAAAATAAACCTGTGCTCCTGTTAAATTATTCCAACAGATACTGTTGCAGGACCACAAAGTCAGTGGAGCGTTCGGAGCTGTGGTCCCACTCAGCTGAGATGTATGTTGCTCTGCTGATGGCTGCGACCCCAGTTCAGGCTCCAGACCTACCCAGGTCAGCTTTCATGCTCTCTCCAGAGCTGCTTCAGCTGCAGCACATTGCCCATAAAGCAGATGAAGAGTTGCTGCCACAGAAATGAGCACATTTTCTTCTCCAGACCACCACTTTGCTCCCCACTGACATTCCTGATTCTTCTTGCTTCCTACCTGTTTTCTTTGACTGTGATCTTACCAGTTTATGCCTGATGATTTTATCAGTATTGCCTTTGTACCCAAATAAGACCATAGGGTATCCTACAGGTATAGTTTGTCACCGAATCCAGTAACAGCCCTCAGAAATATAACCTTATCAGCAAAATACCCATAATCTGTGAATGCTCCAGAAAACTTCACAAGAGGCATCAAGACTTAACAAATAAAAAAACCAAACCAAAAGACAGCAACAGCAAAGGAATACCTAGAGGTAAATTCCCCTAGGCAAAATTGAGCCTCTCTGTAGATAACCAGATGTACAAGTTATTAACATTACCAGTTTCCACTGAGGATCCATTTTATAAATCCAGAACTGCATCACATAATATACTATATATATTTAATTATGTAAGCCATTATATCGTGCGACCTGGCCTTTCCTGTACTCCATTTTCCCTCTTAGTGAAACAATCAGTGAACAAATTTCAGAATATGGCTACTCAGAATCATTAAATCTCGTATCTATTTTAAAACAAAACCTCTATTTAATCAACATCAGACTTATCTCTTTTTATTTCTGTCTTGTACCTATATTGAAGTTTGCTAGTCTTGAAACTCAGGCAGTAGAGACGTGGTTTGCCTTTTAAAAATGCACTGACATCTCTCTGCACAATTATGTTCTGGTATGAGTCACTTGGGATGGCAACGGTGTCAGTCAGGTGAACAGATATGATTAGGTGACGGTGTCCCATCCCAGAGGCCAGTGCACACAAAACAAACAAACAAAAATCAGTCTTTCAGTTTTGGCAAGTACATAGAGGAAGAGCTGGCCTAGGCTTTTTTGTTTAATATGTTTTTAGTAATTTAAATTTCTTTATTTCTACTTTATACTTATGTTAGCAGACTAAGCTAAAATTTCATGGGTAGTTTTCCTCTCTGCAATATTTAAATTTACATTAGTTGTTAGTTAGACCTAATTATGTGACCTGTCAGTACCCAGTCAATGGTTTACAGATGGAAAAAATAAAACAATCAGGAAGGTTATTTCCGCAAATGAGTTTACTTTCTAAAGGCTGGAACACAAAGCTTGAAATATCTGCCCTTAATAACACACTGGCAAGTCAAGGTGTATTTTCTTGCTGCTGGCCACTTTTCAGGCAGTCCCATCGTGGCTATTTGAATAAGAGATGGAATCCCTCCATCAGATCTGAATGCAGAGAAGTAGGGCTGCTTGCTGAGGGTGCCACAAGGAGAGGAGAGCTGAGCTCTTTGTGGTCCAGCTTAGTGTCTACTCAACTTATCCATGCCCCCTCTTTCTAAATGCTGTGCGACCAAATCTTAGATCAGATCTACTGTCTTGATAGATGCATTTTTCAAAAATAGAAATTGCTATAATTCCAGCATAAAAACACTTTATGGCAATTTTAGCTTCTGAAAGTTGCTGAAGTTCTGTGGGTGTCTAATTATTTACTCACCCTTTGAGACAGACATCAGCATTTTAGAAAAGACTATAAACCCTAATTATAAATTTTATTGCAATACATTTAATCAAAATACAATTGTATGTAATAGAATAATAAATATTAAATACTAAAATGCAAGGCTCAATGCATTTTATATATATAAGTATTCTTGTAATAATCTATTAACATTGCAAAACTGATCATGAAATTATAAGCATTTTCTGAACTCCTGAAAATATGAAATCTGATTACAAGAGAATTTCATGTATCAGTTAAAGCAATTTTCATATCCCCTGGTGTACAGCAAGCTCAAAAGCCTAAGCTGAATTCAAACTGAACAGACAAAAAAAGAAGAAAAATACATGTCTTTGTTAAAGTTTTCTGTAAGCTGATTTCATTCTGTGAACAGAAGCCTGGTAAAAATTGATGAGACACCTGATTAAAAATAATAAAAATTGCTAGTAAGCAAAAACTGAAATAATTCTTTGCACAAGTTCCTGAACTCTGGGCTTGAATGCCTTCAGCTTTCTCTGGTATGGCTAAGAAATTTAAAGAGCCACATTTTCCATTTAAGCTAATACTTTAAAATAAAAATACAATAGGACATCCAGAAACGAATCTCCTGGGAGTCGAATAATGCTTTTCACTGGAGTTTGCTGTAGCAAGTCAGACTGTACTCACTACCACTGGGGATCAAAAAGGTAATTAGCAAAAAACCAGGGGGAGATGCTTAACCGGGTGAACCGGATTGTACCAGTACAGCTCCAATGCAATTCACAAAGACTGCCAAGAAAAGATGAAGACAGAGTCAGAACTTGCTTTGTATTTTCCTTTGATATACAAATACACGCACACAAGATTAATGCTACATTTTTAGTAAAATCATATAGCTATAATAACTGACGCAAAACTACACTCGGCTTTAGAAGCCCGGCCTGCATCA
The DNA here is from genome assembly GCF_003031625.1 of Empidonax traillii. Classification (NCBI taxonomy): domain Eukaryota; kingdom Metazoa; phylum Chordata; class Aves; order Passeriformes; family Tyrannidae; genus Empidonax; species Empidonax traillii. Next base: position 11,575 of record NW_020956814.1, read on the forward strand.
TAAACCTTATGGATGAGAAGTTAGTGATTGATTTGGCTCTGTACTCAAGACAAAGTCTTATTTCTCAGAAGCATCAGCATAAGCTGTAAAGGGAATTGAAGTTTATGGGAAAAACATGCATCGTAGAATCATGCTGATTTTACTGTAAGTGATCTGCTTTAGGAAAAAAGTTCTGCAAAGAAATATCCCCTGACCTTAATAAACATATAAAGCATTTACTCCTGTTAAGCCTGAACTTTTTTTGTTGGGATTACTCCATGTAATAAATTTAAAAAGAATCACCCCTTAAAAATTACCTGGTCTAATTAAGCATTACTAATAATATATTTTAAAATCTAAGACATATATACAAAGAGAACTTAACTTAGCAAAAAAATTCTGAATTTTGCAGCAAGTGATTTTCTGTGCAGACAAGCATCCAGAATAATTGGATAAGTGGATATCAATAGTAAGAGGATATCAATAACAGAAGACTTCCAGGGTACTAAGCCAGAATTTATCCTTGTTTTTCATAATTTCAAAAGTAATAAACTTAAGAAGCTGGAATAGAACAAACTATATAGCACTAATGCTAGAAAAACTAGCTCTGTTCTATCTGATTAATGGTAGTAAGACGGCTGCAAATGTGGATGTCAGTATTTTAATGATACATATCTTTGGAATACTTTTATAATTAACTACTTTTAATAGTATCTTCAAAGAGGTTTAAATAAATTGAATGGGGTGAATCTAGTCTAACAATGAAAATTTTGACAGACTCTTTTAGCATTATGTTTGATATTTCTGTGTGTCCTAAGACATTATGAGACAATTTTGATATTCAGCATATGAAGAAGTAAATAATAAAATATAATTTTGCTAGCAGATGAATTCACTGTTTGCTGGTGCTTATTCTCCATTGATTTGCATCTGGTGCAGTCATTTAGAGATGTGCAGAGTCAGTGCAAAACATTACAAAATTAGAATCAGATTGTTCCAAATCCCTTTATGAAGGTGCACAAAATGTAAGGCAGGAAACTGGAAAGTCACTCCCAGTGTCTTGTGGATTTCCTACAGATACCGGGCTGGATTCTAGTTTTATTCAAGTAAACTCTTCAGATCTGATCCTTTTTATGGTTAATTCACAGTCAAAGGTGAGATTTATGGACCTGAACATGAGTTCAGCCATGTACATGCTTTCTTTGAAGGAAAGGTAACCAGTGGTAAACAGGGGCAGACCTTCAATTATTCTTCATGGTTGGTTGTTTTTTTTTTTCTTAAGCATTTGCTACAATTCTTACAGCAGGAGCCTGCTCTGTGCGTTTGGCTGGATGGAATACACACAAAAATATTTTCAAACCAAATGCAGCTGGTTCTAATCCTCTGATAATTCAATCTACATGCATCCCTAGCTTTAACATGAACCAAGCCATCTGTAAAATGTTAGTTACATTATAAGACACAAATCTAGTTTTTGACCAGATCCGAGCCAATCAATACATCTTTCTTTCTTTGATCTTTGTATTTTCTGGAATAATGGCAAGAAACCAAAGAAAAATCACCAGAAAATCAGTCCAAGCCATAATGCAATCTTAAAACTACTAGGAGCTCTTTTTGATGAGGAGTTTCACTGTTGGTAGAGTTTCTCTGCTCATGCATTCCAGTGGTGATTCAAATTCTTCTGCTGCAATGAACTTAGAGGATAAACTGTACTTGCAATCATATAGCAAGCAGTAGGAATACTAAAAGGTAATTCTTCTTAAAAGGCATATATGGTCCTCATTGGTTTTTCAGATGAAAACCAGATCAAATTTATTTAAATAAGCAGTATAGACAATACAGGAACTGAGCACAGGAAGAATGCTGAGAAAAAATAAAACACAGGCAACTGCAAGTACACCAAAAGCTTTTTATTCATATTGTATGCCCACATTACATTCAAACTATGCTTATTCCATAATCTCACATTCTAGCTGTAATGTGGTTCCAGTAACCTTTACAGATAACAGTTTGTATTTAAAAACCCCACGGTTGTTTTATTAAATGGGAATAAGTTTGCCTGAAAAATGCCAATTTTTCGGCGAAAGTCCCTTTGTGCGTCATGTAGTTTTCCTCCAGTTGTGAGACACATACTTTTCAGTCAGGATTTTCTCTATCCTACATTTATATAACTGAGAGATAGTTGAGTAGGAATGGGCATAAAGCACTGCTGCTGGAATAGGGCAGTGTTTTGATTTTGCTTGGTGCAGTTGTTCATGCAATAGACAGATGAGCAGAGTGAGAACCTGGTATCTGCCCACCAACTCCTCTCTGGACCTTGAGGAAGGACAGTAGCACCTGAAATGCTTGCAAGAAATTTTTTTGGCTACATACAGATGATTCAAATGCAGCTTTTCACTTGTCCTCTGAAATACACAGCATGTTTTCAGCAGTATTCCTCCTATGAACATAAACTCATAAGGCACAGAAAACAAGAAAAATAGGATTAACTTGACTCCATGTCTGTTAAAGAAAGGTTGCTCTACTCCTCCAGTTGTCAGGCATAATTAGTACGTTTTCCTCCATGTTTTCTTTCTCCCAGCTGCTGCAGTCCTGTATCTTTCTTGCTGTTCTATTAATTTTTATATATCTTTTGCAATCCTCAAAATCAGTCTCTTTTTACTGATGTGGAACCAGCTAGAATAATTTCAAAGGCCTTCCAAACACCTGTCATTACAATCAAACTTCCACTGCTTTATTTATTTACCCTCATTTACATATAGTCTATGTAGTGATATTTTCATTGAACTACTAATTAAGGTCTACTAGTGCCTGAGGCTTTTTGCCTTTTCCACTTTTCTGTTATCTTTACAGTTTCCTCTTAAACCAGAGGACTGGATGCTCATCCCTTTCTTCCATGTTGTTAAAGACTTGGGTAGACTCCACCCTGTCATCCACTCCACTGGTGTGGTGTGCTATGGCAGAATGAGTGAAGTTTATGTCCTGTACCAGTTTTATGGTCAGTGCAGGTAACTGGTAGTCCCAGCTCTGAAGGATGCTGGAAGGCTGACATAGGTAGGGAGAGACATGACTAAAAGAACATTCAGTTCAGACTTCCTGGGCTTCAGAACATTACCTGAAGTACAAAATATAGTAGCAATCATATTGAAACAAGAAAAATAAGAGAATTCTCCCTTTCCTATGCTGTCACCTGTTCTCTCCCAGCCAGATTCTGGCTTGAGAGACTTTGTAGAAAGTACATTTAAAGTAGATTTTGAGCTTCATAAATTGTAACAGCTGGAACAGCTCACAAAGTTTTCCATATGAAAAAATGCTGGAGACATCTCTAAATCCTTTGATTTGGCAGAGGAAAATAGTATTTATAGCAAATGTAATCTGTCTGATGCATCTTTTATTCAGAAAGAAAATGTCATTCATTGTCATGCATAGCTCAACCAAAGCATGCAGAGACACAGAACAAAGGCTTACACAGGAACAGGGAACTTATGCAGGACTGGAACTTCAAAGTCACTATGAGGACATTAGAAATTTTCTTTTTTAAATTTGAAACAAACAACCTTCAGAAAAATCACCATGAGTTGTGATTGGAACAGGAAGTCAACCTGGCAGGGCTGTCGGAGTCAAACAACCTCTTAAATCTCACAGTAGAAAAGAACACAGTGAAAGAATTAGAAGAGTACAGAGAAAAACCCCCAATATATAGAAACATTTAAAAATGTCCTCTTGAGAGGACTGGGTTGCCTGATCTGAAATGTGGTAAAGGAATGTACATAGCATGACACACCATTCCATAATATTACAGGAACTATTAACTTGGGATGTTTTTGCTAAATTTGACTCTGTACTATCACAATGCACTTGCTTTCCTTGACTATGAAGTCCTAAAGAAAACTTGCCCCTCACAGTACAAGTTCAATTTCCTTAAAACACTTTAAACCTCTGAAAACATGGAGCTACAGAACCTAATGTCAATGCCCTGAACTGCTTGTGGAAATCTACCCTACACTGGTTGCTATTTAAAGGATGAATATACGGGCAACTGGATTTTAAATGTAACTTTTATCTTCAATGCCTGTCTTACAACTTTGGCAATATTAGTTTCTGAATGTCATTTTTGTCTTTTAAGAAGCACTTTCTATGCCTGTGACTCCATTTATTCATCACATGATGCTCATGCAGCAATATTATCTTGTCTCCAGCCTAATGCATTCTCTACATCCAGCAGAAAACTCTAGGAATTGTGGCCCTGTCACACAAAGGATTTTGTCTGAGAAGCATGTTTTTGAGGGATTCACCAATATTACATTTAAAACAAAATAAAAAGACCAAGTTGCTCTGGGCATTCACCCTTGCCTTGAGCACAATTTCTCAAGCATTATAAAGCACAGAATATAAAGGACACAGGGTAGTTCAGCGCCAGTCCAGAGAGACTTCAACCAAGAAAAACCTTTCCAGAATGAAGATCACAGATCCTGAGATCATGTGCCTAGAAGGAAAGAGAATTTTTGACTTTGTTATGTTTTCAGGACCAACTAGAAGAAATGACAGCCAAAAAATCATCCAAAGCCTACCCACCGAAGTGAGGAAGACAAACCCTGGATTTTGATGAACCCTGTCTCTATTGCTGCCATCTGCTGTTTTCATGTGGTAGTATGGAAAATTTCAAGTTATTTTCTCCCTCTACCACATTTTTTCAATTTTTAAATGCAGTCATATAAGCAAAGTTAAAAGGAAAGCTTTCTTTTTCCCAATTCTTTTTTTTTAAGAATGCTAATTTACTAATTTGACCTGAGAAATTTTCCTTCAATGTACTTTTGCTGCCTATTTTAGGGTTGGGTTTGGTTTTCTTGCCTTTTTTTTCCCATGAACTCCCATTTAGGGTAAAAGGAAAGATTGTTCACTTCTGTTGAAAAGAAAAGAAAGCAGATTAATAGGGGAAATAATGTATTCATTTGGGTGTATTATATACTTTCTATGAGTACATTTTAATTGGGTGACTTGCATAAATGGAATGTAAATGTGTCTACAGCACAGCATGGGTTTGGTGCTTTAAAAGCCAAAGTTCAACTCTTGATGTCATTAATTAGGAACTATAATTACTAAATGTAGGGTAGGTAAAGGAAATTAAAAAAATGTGCTTCATTAACTATTCTTCAGGCACAGGTAATCTATTTGAAAATGAGTTCATTCACCCCAACTACTCACTGCACGCCTGAGACAGCCTTATTATGAATAAGTAATAATCTACTGCCTTTGACTACAGAAAACCTAACTCCCCTGGCTACATTTGCTAGGGACCCATGTTTAGGAATCATGGTGCAAGACTCATCTTTGAGTCTTTAGAGTTTTAGTCCAAAGAAAGGTCAATTATCACTGCCCAGTTCTACTACGTGCCTAAATCACCTCTGAAGGTCTTCTCAAAGCAGGAAATACTAGGGTGAGACATATGCTTTGATGACTATTAAGAAACCAAGATTAGAATTTTTACTTTTTTCATTGTGATGGTTTTGATATTAATCCACAAAGATACAATCAGTTCCCTTATGAGACATTACAAGTCATACATCATTTCTGTCTGACCCATCCTGCAAATGCAGTAATGGTGTGTGTTCAAGAGCCAGGCAGATTCACAGAATTACAGAATCAACCGGGTTGAAAAAGACCTTCAAGATCATCAAGTTCAACCCTTGACCCAACACTGCCATGGTTACTAGACCATGGCAGAAGTTCCTTCCTAGATCTACATTTTCGCATGGAGTAATAAAGTAAATGTCTGATATGGCAGATATGGGAGATATCAGTGCTTAAAACCTCAGTTGTGCACTGCTGGTATTCAGAGAGCAGCCTTACTCTTAATCCATGTTATCTATACATAGATATTTTTGCAAGATTAATATTTTTTAATGACAATAGAGTTTATTTCCACTCTATTTCAGTTTAGCCCATGCTGACCTGGTTTTGGTCTTCATTCTCCAGCCTCTTATCCTACACTAACATCCTTGTTGATGTTTTCAGTCTGTAGAACAGAGGATAATCACTGTGCTGCTCACTGAATTAGGGTGCTAACATTATCCTTTCTAAAAGAAAACACTGCACACCTGCTCTGCTAGCTATTAATTAGGCAATAGGATGTCTGTCACAGATTAAAAATGTAGAAATGGAAATGGGAAAGAATCCTGAGCTCCCAGAGGGGAAAAGGCCAAACATAAGAGATAAATCCATTGCTCAGTATGGCATAGCTGAAAGAGAATTAAAAATTCCATAAAAAGGGCATAACAACAAGACTAAAGATAAACAAAACCTCCTAAACCACGTCTGTTCATTTTATTTTACTAGGGGGTCAGCTGCAAACTGCCAGCTCGTTTTAAAATCAACACTTCACAGCAAGAAACTATAGAGTAATGTATCACTTCTCTACAGGCACTTCCTTCCATTGACAAATGGTTCCAGAGGAGTAATAGCTTAAACAGAACTGCACAGAGGGGTGACCAGCACTGATGAAGAAGGATCTATATGAGCGTGTTTATTTACAGCAACATACACATTCACATGGATTATTGTGTAGACCAGCTTCTTATTGTGGATAATGATCTGTATAAAATGCAAAGCTACAGGAGATGTTTTAACAGTCAAGGGAAAAAATATAAATCCCACATGTAATGCTAATTTATTCTGTCCCTAAGGGGGATCTCCATTAACTTCTCAGTCTAAAAATCAGCCTGTCTTCCAGCAGTTTTAACACTTACTAGATAGCACTCTTTGTTAACATTACTGACCTGCTAGCTTTACCATTTTGTAATTTTTCTAAGTAAGGAAAACAGAAAAGGGATTGTTCCAGAGCTCATCATAGTGCTCCTGAGTACAAGCTGAAGCACACTTTTTCCCGAGGCAGAGAATAAAATGCACCCTAATGTAAATGGCTGATATAAAGCCAATACACCAATTTATGCCTCAGCTAAATCCTTAATTTAGCACTTATGTAAGACATTAGACTTTTATAGTGCTTGGACCAAGGTATGAATTCATGAGGAGCTCACTAAGTTGAGAAAACAACTGAGTGTGCTTTTCAGAATGACAAACCAGACCACTTATCCAATTAGGGAGAGACGAAGGAAGATAAGATTTTATTTTTCCAGCTTTCTGAAATGTTTTTCAGATCTTCTCACTTAATAAGCTCAATACAAAGCTGAAGAATAAAATTTTTAACCTGCTTTCTAATTAAAATGATAAGCCTTTTCCCTCATGAGAAAAAGAAACATTGTGCATGCAGGGTTTCAACTATCTCTGCTCAAATTCTGCCAATTTTTAAATGCTTTGGAATCACACTGATTCTGCTCATTTCCCACCAGGGCTGGTGAATGAATTAACACTAGAGCTCTGCTATTTTTCTCTTACTCAGTAGTCACATTTGTAGGAGACTGCCATTTTTTAAACACATGAATGTAACAGCGCGATATTTAGCTTAAACTAACAGAGATTTGTAGGTTCTACATTTGAACCAAAACATGCTTTTAATAAGGACCCCAGGAAACGATGCAGTTCTTGACAAAGTTTAACTAATGGCTTGGAATTGCAATTTTGGGGTAATCAATACAAAGCTGCAACCTGTAAGCTGGATTTTTCAGGAAATGGATGATCAGCACATCCTCAAAAGCTATCTCCATTGAGTTTTAATTACAGAGACCCTCATGAATCATTAGTATCTTTACAAATTTTTTAGGTTTTTTGACTGCCAGTAAATTGTATTTATACTATTAAATGAAGCAATTTCTGAACATTTGGGAACAACTTTGCAGACTGTTTTTGTTTTGAAAGAAAACTTCTGTTTCTACCTTTTAAGACAATGGGGGAAGTCCAGAACATACTTAGGCATGCCATAACCTCAAACCTCTAGGAATAAGTTATAAAAATTGCTTGAAGCAGGTACACAGCAATACCCAGGAGTCTGGCTTCCAACATCTATTCCACAGTAGCAGTTGGGTGTCTTTATCAAAATTAATGAAGATAGCAGTTACTTTGTCCCCATTTAAAAAACCCTATGTCATATGTTAGTTACACATAATTAAAACCCTTAACAGAAGCTCTCTTAGTCTCTGGCAAGACTCTTAGTGCCTTCCGGCCCATTTTGCATTACAGGTGCTGATTCATGCCCCTGGATAATTTAGAGGGACTCAACCTTAGGCTGCTTCTTGGGGGAGGAAAAATCCCAGCCCAGAAAAAAGAAATCCAGAGACTCTGTGCTGGAGGTAAGAGAAGTACCCTCTATAAATCAGAAAGGAGTAATTTAATTTTCCTCTAGGTCAGGTATCAAATTTTTTCCCCTTACATCACTGACCCCTGGGAACTTCTTATAACCTGAAACTCACTTAGGAGATTTAACAATATCCCATGCAACAAAGTTGTTCCTTTTCAAAATAATGCACCATAAAGAATGCCACATATCTCTAAAGGAACAACATCTCAAACGAGCATGGGGAGAGATCCTACACTGATTACACCACCAGCTGTGGGGCACAGCTAGTTACAAATAGCATCACCTCTTCCCCCCTTCCTCAGTCTGCAGGTAAGAGCAGGAGAGAAGCAGGATCAGACAGGTGGGGCTGGGGCTTTCTGGCTGCTCCCTGCCATGCATTTGGGCTCCTTGCTGCTGGCCCTGAGGAGGTGCACCAGAAAAAGTGCAGGAGGGAGAAGTACCGTGGGAAGCACACTTATCTTTCTAACTGCTAAGACAAAGTGGCTCAGGTTCGGGCTCCCAACTTCACATACAAGAATCTCAGCAATTTCATTTTCAGTTGTTAATATTTTTTATGTTTCCTCAGTGGAAAAATGCTTAAATGTAATTTACATTCAAGCCATTAAAAAGCTACAAACAATTCCCAGGCTGAAGGCTGCCAAGCTATGTCAATTGAAAAAACCACCAAGACAAACACAGGTATTCTTGCAAGGAGTACTGTTCAAAAACCTGCAGTTCAAGGAAAATGTGCCAAAGAAATGAAACAATGGGGGAAAAACAGACTATTTCCTTCAAGGGCTGGGTAAATATTTCTGGAATGTGTGTAGCCTCCACTGTGCATTTCAGGGTGACCTCTTTCTGGGGGTTGTATTTTCATAACTTCCTTCTAGTAAGAGGGAGACTCTGTGTGTATGTCCAGGTCCTCAATAAGGGTATGTCAGCCCCATCCGGTGAAGTCAGTAACACCAAACTGATTTACTGCAGCTGAGGCACCAGCTCATTGCTCACCAGCTATTCTGAGAAGCAGAGCTCAGGCTTTGCCTGCCTCAGCATCAGTCCAGATGCCTCCTGAATCAGTGGGAGTGACAAAGGGTCAGGGTGCAATACAGAGAGAGGGAAGGATGCAGACAAGAATTTAGATTTCCTAACAGTGAATCTGTTAAACTGATGTAAAATTCCTGCCCTGTGGTATCACATTTGTCTTTATTTACTATCTATATGTGCAATAAAGCATTGGATGTTAGCCGATTTGAAAGCTGAGGTGGGATCACTCCAATCTTGAATAATGTAATCTTTCCTTAGCATCAAAATAAAAACTAGAAGGAGATAATTGCTGAGCTTGTTAAAATTTTGTAACAACTCTCTGGTTTGTGTTTTTGTATCAGTGTCAACAAAGAAACAGAAGTTAAATCCCTTAAAGCGCTTTACAACTCCTCCCTCCAAGTTAGCATTGGAGGTACGAAATCACCCATTCTGCAGGGTTTGCACCTGGAACAGTCAAATTGTTTATCAGTTTACAGGCTATGTTAAGCAATTTGGCAGTACCTGTCTGAAACCTACACAAGGAAGACTATTTTTTCTTTAATTGTAAGTTCTTCTGCTCATCAGCCAAGTAAAATTGTTTAAGATTACACCTGGTCATACACGTATTTACTGCAGATTTTTTTTCGCTAAAGCTCCTGTCCATAGCACAATTATATCTGTTGTGTACACCATAAACACATAATAAATTAATGCTCCAGTCAAAGCCCCACCTAAATTTATGTAGCATGCAGAACTTGGCTTAGACTGAAGAAATAAGCATAAGAATTTAAAAGCTGAAGTTTGCCATATTTTGTAAAGTTCTGCACAGTCTTTGCTCTTCAGAAACTCCTAATTAACAAATCACACAAAGGTAAACTTCCTTGCTTTTTAAAGTCTTTAGTTTTGTTCAGTTCCTTAACTCTGCAGTGATATAGCTTTACTTTAAAAATATTGAAACCAAAATTTCAGATTTCAACAGTACTACAGTACTCATGTTTAATACAACTTTATAAAGAAATAGTTTTCTTTGCAGCTCTTTAACCTTTTTATATACTTCCATGCAAGCTCGGCATAACACAGATAATCAAAGGTTCATGCTCCTAACTAAACTCAGTAAGAATTAAACGTCTAGATAAGAATCCATGATGCCATCTTCACCTCCGAGCCTCAGTTTTCAGTCTATAAATAGAGGCAAAACTTCTTCACTTACAAACCTAAGGATGTTTGCAATATCTCACTCATGGATGTGTCTGAAAGACGGTTTACTGAGAGCTGAAGAAAGTAGCTGGGCTTGCTTTTTGTTTGATTGGGTTTTTTTTTTTAACAAAACAGCACACTTGATGCACCCAAGTCCCACCTGAAGAATTTACATAAGGCTCTGCCTCAGGGAAAGGGGCCCTTTTCTGAAGGAAACTGTGCCCAGGCTCTGAATTCCCAGAGCACTGTTCCTTTCTTAGCTTGAGGAGGTTTCTTTCTTTGAGTACATTGCAAATGTACCCTGAGGCAAGAAATAACTGGGGGCTGGGGAGTTAAGACTGGAGCTTTAGTGCCTTGCTCTTCTTGCTTTTGTTTGTACAATGAAGCATTTTAAAGGGAATTTTGAGTGAACCAGACTGACTGCAGCACCCATTCGTCATAACTAAAAGATCGTGGAAGTAGTCTATACACAGCCCTTCTACAGCATGCACTAGTAGGAAGTATAATACCTGTTAATAATTAAGACCAGACCTTTAGTGGCTAATGATGGCTCATTTATAGCAGACCGGTTGCAAGCCATCTTTTTTTGACAGGACTACAGGATGTACAATGGTGGATTATTAATGTAGTTTGCAGGCAGCTGCACTCAAATTCATCGCTGTGGCAGCTGCTCAGTAAAATTTGCTGGAAAATCCAGTGGAGATTAGGCTTTGATGAAAAATTTCAAGGCGCTTTTCTCTAATGTGAGCAAGCATAAACCTCTTGGGTTTATTTGATATTGCAGATCGGCGAGATAACGATGCTTTTGCCTAAGCGGATGGAAGGTACTGGGGAAGCGTGGGCTGTTACCAGCAGGTCTGTGCTGTTCTCCAGCACCGCGTTCTCCTCAGTCCTGTTCAACAACATCCATAGCCTGTCATTAGAGGGCACGGCTGCAAATGCCACGGACGTGCTCATGAGGCAATGATCCCCGTCTCTGTATGACTGCGGCACTAGCGCTTGAATACATTACAGGAAAATACTTATAGCAAAACAGGATGTTGCAATTGGTACGTAGCTTTTCCTGACCAAGGAGAAAATGCGTCATGCAACTTGATGATGTTGCTTAACATACGAAACGCTCTCGGCTAGGCAATTAGATGATACGCAGCATGGCTTGACTTGAATTTCTGCTCCTACTTTCTATTTTCCCTCGACATTAATAAGCACATGGCTGCAAGTTACAGGAGATGGTCAGGAACCCGGCCGGCTGGAAGTGGATGGAGTGATTCCTTATGCACAGCTACAAGAAATATAAGTAGAGAAGTGACAGTTCCTCTGGCTTAGTACAGAGGAAAAACTTCCCCGAAGTGGCGTGAACAAACGTTTTGAGACTCACGTGTGAAAAAATCTCTGGTTTGATTGCTAGGATCATTACATTAAGTCGCCCAATTAACCCTCACACAAACCGCTTATGAGTACAAGCCTATAAAGGCAAATTCAGCTGTTGCTCCTCGCCCGCCCATCCTGGGGAAGGTGTGCTGATCCCAGCACCGCCGCTGCGCTGCCCCCGGCCGAGAACTGCGACCCGCATTCCGTCCTCTCCCCCGATCCCGGGAGTCCCTGAGCCGCGGGCGCTCTCGCGGGAGCCGCAGCCGGAGGCGGCCCGAGCCGCCTGCCCGCCGGCGGGGGCTGCGGCGGGGCCGGCCCGCCCGCAGGGGAAGCGGCGGCTGCCAGGGCGGGCGGAGTCGGAAGCACGACAGCACGGGGCGCTGGGGCGGCGCTGGCGGCGGCGGGAGGAGCTCGGCACTCGCTGCCGTGCTGGGGTCGCGGCGCAGGGACGGAGCCGGGCGGTGCTGGCCCCGCAGCAGCAGCAGCAGAGCAGCAGCAGCAGTAGAAGGAGGAGGAGGAGCCGGAACCGCCTCCCTCCGCCGAGCGCGGGGAGCCGCCGGAGCCGCTGCCCTGGGCGGCTGATGAGCCCTGGGCTGCGGCACCGCCGCTGCCTGCCGCCGCTCCGCGGGTGAATGAACTTGCCCCGGCCGACGACGACGGCGGCTTCGCCTCAGGCTGCGGCACCAGTGTCCCCTCGCACAAAATGGACGGTTTCGCCGGGAGTTTGGGTGAGCGGCGGCGGGACGGGACGGGACGGGACGAGCGTGCCGGCAGCCGCCCGGCAGCCCAGCCCGGCGGCGGGGCCGGGGCCGGGCACCTGCGGGCGGCGGCGATGCGGGACCCGCGGGCTGGGGCTGCGCGGGGCCAGACGGGCGGCGGGGACCGCGGTGCGGGGGCGATGCGATGCGGTGCCGGCCGGGCCGGTGCGTGCGAACACTGCCCGCGGAGGGAGGGTGGGGAGGGGATGCCAGCGCGAAATCTGGTCAGCTTCAAACCATCTGTTGCGAGAGCTCCGGCTGCACTTGCCTCCTTTGTTCTTCCCTCCTGCGCTTCCCCAGAGTTAGTTGCTTGGCTTTGGGCTGTTGGCTTACTTAATTGTTTTGGTTTTTGTTTTGGTTGGGGTTTTTTTAACGCTACTTTTTCTTTTCGTGTCTCCCTGTTGCGGGGCGGGAGAGCCCGGCTGGGCGGGCGCCGCGCCCCCGAGTGTCGCAGCAAGAGCCCCGGGAGCGCGGACAGCTCTGCCCTGGCCCGGCCCCACGGGGCTCCCTCGCTCCCCTGGAAAGCTGGGGGCCGTGGCGGCGTCCGCGGAGATGTTAGGGAGATCGGCGCCTTCCCGCTGCCCGAGCATCCGTCCGTGCGCCCGAGGGCTCCCTGTGTGTCAGGTTCCTCTGCCCGGAGCCGTGGCGTGATCGAAAATATTTGCTGCTTGCTCATCTAAATATTGCCAGAAAACTGACAGGCTGCGTTCCCTTCAGTTTTTATTAAGGCTGCGGCAAAGGGTCAGCAGTTTCTTGGAGAAAAAAACAGCTCCACCAGCCTACTTTCTGACTGGTTTGAAGGACAGGTTGCGTGTGGTACCAAGTTGTCGTGACTACAAGTGTGAGCTGAAAATGTATCCATATGTAAGAGTTGTAAACCTTGTAAGTTCCTATTTCTGCAAATTGCAAGACCATTGGCTTTGCAGTGCTGCTTACCTGCCGCTCTCGTCGTATGTCTTCTCTTTGCTTTCAGCACTCCTGCATCTGTTGCAGGCATTTCGTGATCAAACTCACAACATCTTTTGTAGAAGAATAAATCTATGCTTCTTAAAAATCAGATTAATTTATTTTTATGTCACTCCTGTGAAATTTGTAGCAATAGTGAATAGTTCTCAATTCTGTGGAAAAATTGACTCATTTTAATACTTCTGAGTGTGATCCTAACCTTTCAGGTTTTTGAAATGTCAACTCCAGCATTTTGGGCACCTGTCCAAACCAAACTGGTGCACCATAATTAACAGTATGCTTTGGTAGTTTGACTCTTTGCCTGATATACTGTCCTTGCTCAAGTAAATGCTATGGCCGTTTTATATTCGGCGATCAAAAAGCGGCACACGGAGGAATTGTACGGGTTCTATTCGTGGTTTTCTGAGGGAAGATTGTGCTTGTGGGTGACATATGCAAATATGCCATGTTTAATATTTATGAACCTCTTTACCCAGCAGAGGAGCTGATCACCATATCAAAGCACACTGATACTGCTTTTAACTCACAGAGTATTGGCCCCGTGAGGTCGATATTTAGAAATAATTGTTTTCTGTTGGAAGTAGAAAAAAACAATTATTATGAAATAACAAAGCATTATTTTATTGCACAGAGGTTTCTTGCTGAGTGGTGGCACAGGATTGTCAGATTGCCCAGCACCTTGTGTTGGAGCGGTGATGAGCTCTTTGGGGTATCCCATGTGCCTTATTAAGGGAGGCTCCATCTGGACCTTTAATTTGTTTCACTGTTTGGTCAGGAAGGCACTGTGATTTTATTAGAATTTAATGAGGATTAAGCTCAGCTCAACCTTTTAAACTGTGTATTATGATATTCGCTGCTAGTTGGCCTTTTGATTTTGCTTTTGTGGCAAGCAGTGATGCACGGTTGTTTTCTGGGCTTGGGCTGTGAAGAGGGCATTCCCAGAATCTTTAGCTTTGAAGTATGAAAGTTTGTGTAACTTTCTTGCTTTCAGGTTTGAATCATGCTGCTTAGTCCTCTTCTGGGTTTATAATCACTTGTTGGGCTGTTCTGGCTGTTAACAGGCACATAATGTTCATAGAGATGTGTGAATTGTTCTGATGTTCTGAGACTTTTTTTTTTTTCAAAACATCTCTAATTAAAATCTAATGGCTTGGATTTAATTAGCTGTCTGCTAAATGTCTTTTAGGAAGGCCATAAATTAATGTTCTTTAGAATGAAATGTAAAAATTAATTAAAATTATTGTTGGCAAAACTGTACTATCTCTGTATGTGCATGCTCAACCAGTCAAGCGAGCTTATTAGAGAGCAAGTTGTCCTTTTAATGCCTCTTGTCATTATCTGGAAGGCAAAATGTTATTACAGATTGTGCCCTCCAGCACAGGCAGAAATACCTTCTTACATGTCTCTTGGAGTTGAAAATACTTTATGCAGCTGTTTTCTTTTGGCTTCATATTGAAATTTCTATGAGAATAAACAGATGAAAGAAACCATTTTATATGTAATTTAGAAATTGTTTTGATTATTAGTTTAGTAAATGCTTATGTAGCACTCAACATGAGAGTATATCATTACTGTCTACAGTAAAAAAATTCCTATGTATTATGTGTTAATTTGCACAGTTGAAATACACATTGACTCTTTATAAAGCTCTGAGTTATTTCACGATTTCAGGGACTTCAATACCTTTTGAATATTGCCAGTAGCAAAGTGGTTATTCAATCCCATTTATTGTCTCAAGTAGGACAGGCATACCTTACATTTGAGCATTTCCAACATGACGGTTATCAGAAAGCTCAATGGATTTTGGCCATCTGCTTTGTCAGATGCATCCCTGGAGGTAAAAGAATATGCTGCTGAATGGGAACAAGAAGTCTGGGGACTTGGACCGAGCGCCTGGGCTCTTGCCTTGTGCCCTCACTGAGACAGGAGCACAGCATGGGTGTCTGGCTCTGACTCTGCCAAGTTCCCTTGTGTATTAGGGTCCTCATCAAAACAGCCTGAAGACATTCATCTTCAGGGGAAAGAAAGCTCTGTTAATTCCAGCAAAAGAATCAAGGAGAGAGTTCTAGCAAAAGAAAAAAAAAAAAGGGCAAATAAAAAGCCCATGTGGGAAATAGTACAGCCAAGGCTTTCTGTAAGTGTTGTCGTGCTTCATCTCTCTTTCCTGTTTGGTCTGTGCTACTGCCCTGTATTTCTTCCACTCTCATTACTGGTGCCTGTGAGCTCATGGTGAACTGATTCAAATGTGCCCATCAGAGGGCTGCAGGACTGCAGAAGACTGACAGTTTTGCCAATGGTAATTTTGATTTTTAGGTACCCTCATGGATTATATTAGTTTACAGCCTTCCTGCTTGCCCCTGTGTTTCGGTGTTTTTCTGCCTAAATTGGCTTGTTGTGGGAGTAGGAGAAGCATGACAGGTGGTGGGAGGGAATAGATAATAGACTTCAGCTGAGGGTAGGTGGGACCTAGTGGCACTGTGCCACCTAGTTGTCAGCTCTTAGGGTGGCTCTGCCGTGTTGAGAACCTGCTGCAGTGAGGAGGGCAATGCCTTTCTTAGGCTTAAAATGTAACTTTCTGGAGGAGCTGAAGTCCACTTTCAGCTGAAAAGTGTCTCAGAGTGCTGTCTCAATATGAAGCATTTGTCACTCTGTCACTTCCCCGTGGCACCTCTTAAGCTGTTCATTTATCTTACTTTCTGTAAGGTTAATTGTCAAAGGTATGAGATCTGCTAGATTTAGTGTTATGAAGAGTCAGCTGTGACAGGCTGCCTGAGGAGTGCTCTTTGGTGGACAGTTTTCCATTGCTTTTAACTGTTGCATTGTTTTCTTGTCTGAGAAAGCTTCTGTTAATCGAGCTCTGTAACAGTAACTCATTGTAAACAAAGATATGGAAGCATTCATCAGATTATGTTAAAAAAACGACTACAGCCTTTTCCAAGTTTGTCACCAGTGTATGATAACAATGTGGAAGAAAGCATTTCAATAGGACTCTCTCCAGTTATGAGCTCTGTGGCAGAATAGTAACTCATAAAAAAAAAAAAAGTGAAAAAGTCTCGACTTCTGAATACTAACAATGTTTTTTGTGCAGCTGTGCAGGATGCCTTGAAGCTTAGAAGCAGTCTTTACTGAAGGATTCTCTATAGTTGAAAACATTTTCACAGAGAAATTGAAAATCACTCTTGAAGTCTCAGGCAAGCAGAAAAATGTAAGAATTTTTTTTAAAGATTATTTGAGCTTATGCATTTTTTTCAGAGAAATAGAAAGTAAAGGAGAGCTGAAATGACTAAGTGGAGACCAGTGTTTGCTCTGCTGTTGGTGTTAGTGAAGGGAGAACTGGAGACATGAGAAAGACTATTTTTTAATAATTTTATCTAATATTTACATATTGTTCTGTCACTGTATACATACTGCTACTAACTGCAGTTTATATGCTAACTACTCACTGGAGGGGTGACGTAGGTAAATTCATATTTCCCCCTCTGCCCCATTTATTTTACTTGTATAGAAGTTTGTATAGAAGTTACTGTGTAGCAGTTTTTGAAAAAGATTCCTGTTTCTTAGGTATTTCAGGTCAGAGTTGGGGTAGGTACTGAGGCAGTTTTGTGAGTATGTGCTGCTGCTCTGCAATGGAAGAGCCAGCAATGTCTTTTGAACCCATGGCTTTGCTAAAACCCACTAAGTCTTCTCCAAAGCCCCCAGTATGCGTGGGCAGGTCTGCCAGAGGGCTCAGGGGAGCTCAAGTGGAGAGGATCTTGTGGTCACTAGTGCTGTGAGCCTGGGAAGTGTGTGTGGATCATGATTCATCCCTGGCTGGGCTTACTACCGAGAAAAATGAGTGTGTGGGGTATTTGTCATTTATTTGGGCTAGAATATTAGGTTTTATCGTTGCCCGTCTAGACTGCAGAAGTGGCCGTGGTGCTGCAGTGCAATTGCTCATAGCAACGGCGAGTTCAGCCTGATTCCCGGGGCTCTGTTCGTGGGCTTGCTGTGTGCTGTTGTCAGTGTGCTAGTCTTCTTAAAAATAAAAGCTTTGGCAGGACGTCAGTCTACTCTGCCTGAGAAGGATGGCCTTGGTTGGTGCCAAGGGTGATTAAACTACAGCAGAGAGGAGAACAGGCTGTTGGGTTCAGAAACTCTGTGGTGGCTCACCTTTTGCTAAAAGGGTCTTTAGTTTATGGGCACTCAGGAGGAATTCTTTGCTCTCTAGCCAGCTGAGAAGCAAAGGATTGTGTGTTTAAAAAACAATCGTGTTTTTGCAGAGAGCAATTGGCAATATTTGCCCTGGTTGTGAGTAACACTCTCACTTTTACAAACAAACAAAAAAAAGAAGCAGTATCCCAAACATAGGAGTCTCTATGAGAAAGACTCCTTTCTCTCCTTTAGAAAGGCTTATAATGCCTGGGATGCTGAGAAGAATTTCTGGCCTTACAGGGTGCTTTTCATACTCTAACTGAATATTTTTGATATGGAAATAGAGTTATCTGACAGGATTGTCTCTTGCCTGAAGAACCTACTATGAAAGGATTTTTTCCTTCTGTGCTTTATTTCATGAAGTATATAAGAGGGAAAAAATTGGTCAAGAACAGTGCATTTAGAAATTCTCTGAAGCATAATTTTGTTTTTTAAGCAGCATTGTGTTGCTGATTGCGTTGCTAGTAAGTACAGGGTGATCTGTATTATACTGCTTGCTCTTGAAAGGGACTGCTTCTCTTCTTCGTGTGGTTTGTATCAATTACTGAGGTTTATTTTTCTTTTCTCTCCTTAGGTCCTTGCTAAATCTAATCCTTAATGAATGTGATCTTCAGGCCAAGAATGTTGTTCCTGTTTTACCCACACATAATGTAATAGGAAGGGTGTTAGACAATAATTAATTTTATAGCACATGGCATGTATGATGACAGTGCAAGTCTCTCTGCTCTTGCTGGTACTGAGCATTTCTAGTACGGACATTGTTCTATTTAGGAGATGAAAATCACCTGATAACTTTTCACAAGCTTCACTAACTTCCTTTTCAAGAAGTCTTTCTATAGTTACGGTCTCAGGTGGAACCACTGCTCGCCTTGCTTTTCTTTTCTGTAAACAAGTGAGCACAAGCACCAGCAGCTTGAAGAGAAGTTACTTGCCTTGTTTTCATCATCTGCTTGTTTAAATTGGTGCAAAATTATAGTTTTCTGGGCTTCTCTTTCATTGGATACTGAAGTATGGATACCTGGGCTTTCTGCCCTAAGACTTCTTACAGGGTTGGATGAACTAGTTTTTTTTCTTTAATTAGCTTTTTGATTGTTTTGCCTCTTTTGCTCATCCTCAATAGTTTCAGCCTAACTTGTTTACTAAATATAGCTGTGTCTTTTTCTTTAGCTGCTGGTTTCTCAGACTCCTTTCCTGACTCTTTAATGGCTGCACTGCTGCACTTTGTATGACAGTGCTGTTCATTGTGAGGGACAGCTGTTTTAGCAAGACTTTGGGGAATCTGGTTTCTTTCTTTGGTTGATGATGTACACTGTCTTTCTGCCCCATCTAGTGATGTGGGTTGCATGCTTTTTCAGCTTTTAAGCAAAGTATTTTTGAGTTCAAATATGTCTAATTGTAAAATTAGCTCTTAAAAGAAACCTCTAAGGCTCAGTTTGTGAGTATTAACAGATAACAGAAGAAGTAGGCTTACTTTTTGTATTTAAATACCTTTTCTTAAATTTCTGAAACTGCTTGCACTTGTGACTCTTATGCATAACAGAAGTGCAGTGTAAGGGGCAAGAGAGGGAACAACATAGCTATGCACTATAAATGAATATGATACGTTTTGAAGAGGTATAGTTTCATTGAATTTCAGATGTTGTATTAAATTAAAGAAAAATACTTTCTGCTGCCTCTTGCCTGATTCTCTCCTTTCACTGGAACTCCACTCATAGCCGTGAATGCAGTGCTCCAGCCTGGGGTTGGTTCCCATTTCTTCTGCTAGTTTCTTTGGGCTTAAAAAATAAGCAGGGGGTGGGGGGAGTTGGAGGGAAGGCTGAAGCCAACCTGTTTTATGTTTGTGTAAACAGTTTTAATGCATCAAGCTAAACTGGCAGGCTTTCATAATCCTCTAGGAAGACTGGGAGTTTGAAACCCAGTAGATAAATTAAAGTTAAAAAATGGTTTTAAGCCCCAGAATTGGCTCCCTAAAAGGATGCTGTAAATTAGTGATGTCTAGAAATGTGTTTAAGTAAATGAGAATGTGTTTCTATGAGAACTTTATAATTTTAAAGACAAAAGAGCTGGATTTCTATATTCTGAGTTGAGGACACAAAAGTGAGTCAGTGGCTATTGACAAAAGAAATTTATATTTACTGTCCAAACATGGAAGTAAAGATTTCATCAGTTTTTATGGTCTTTAATGAAATTATGACATAAGGGTACTAGAAACTGTTTTAAAATGCTTAAATTCAGTCAATGGCTGAGGTAAGCAAACCTGCCCAGGCATAGCTAGTTGAGGAATCCCAAATATGCATAAGGTAAATGGTAGAACTATTGGTTTCCTTACAGTTTAGTATATGTTACTTTTTTACACTTTTAAAAACAAAAGAAAAATGTTGCTTTTACATCAGGGTTCTGATGAGTGTTGCGCCCATCACTGTTTGAAACAACAGCAGTAGGGTGGGCTCCAGTTTCCTTCCCCCTTATTCTTGGTCACAGGCAGACGATGCCATTTTCTTAAGACATTTCCTGTTGTGTGCATTATATGGATCTTTCCTTAATTAGAACTCTGAATTTCATTGGCAAGGTCTGTTTAAAAATGGCAGACTAGAGACCAGTCTTACAGGTTCGGTTTTTGGGGAAGGACATCAGCTCCACAAACTAACTTTTTTTTTTTAGTTTTCATTGTGCATCTTACAGTACCTTTGCCTTCTATAATTAATAGGCAAACTTTGGAGTGGCTTTGAATTATAGACATAGGTAGGGCACGACTGACTGAATTCTTTTCCAGGACCACATTAGTAACCTGACCACATGGAATGGAAGGAAAAGGGTTGCTGTTTAAGATCTTCTCACATATCTCTGGTTTGATGTAGCTGTGATGAAGTCCCAGAATCATAGAATCAGATGGGTTGGAAAGGACCTCTGGGATCATCAAGTCCAACCCTTGATCCACTGCCACCACAGTTACTAGACCATGGCACTAAGTGCCACATCCAGTCCCTTCTTAAAAACCTCCAGGGACGGAGAATCCGCCACCTCCCTGGGCAGGGCCATTCCAATGCCTGAGCAGCCCACTCCAATGCCTAAAAGTCGTGCTTTGAGTCAGAGCAGTTCTGAGATGACTGCTACACACGTACGTCTGGGCTTCTCTGGGAGCAATGATATGTTAACATGCATTGCAACTGTTAAGATTTTGGCATTTTTGGAAGCAGTTTGATTGAATGGAATTTCAGAAGAGCATTTCTAAAAACGTGGTCTTCGGTATTTCCAAAGAGAGGTGTGGAAAGGAGGAGAACCTTCAGTGGTAGGAACTATAAATTAAATGCTTTTGGCTGCAAGATTCAGAGACATGGCAGTACTCGTGTCTGCCTGCATAGTATCACTTAGCTTTTTTAAACAAGAACTCTAACAAGGAGATAATTACAACTTTGTTTAGCTATGACATTCTGCATTGAACTGCTATCTCCTCCTCTCGCAGCATGTACGGTGCAAATGCCGTCAGAGAGACCTGGCAGGAAATCACTGGTTTGTGTGGCTGTGTTGCTTGTTTTCTGAACTCTAAGCATGTTCATTAAAGTGATGAGGCAAGGAGGATAACAACAGGCAATCCAAACTCTTTTTGTCCCCCCCCCCCCTTTTTTTTTTTTTCCTTTTCTTTCTTAGGATAAGCATGAAATACCACCAAGTCCCTATGGATAGGTGTGTGGTAGCTGTAATAAGCATTGCTTTGACATGGTTTTAGATTCACTTGCACTGAGTTTGGTGATGAAGAAGATGTCCCCACGGCTATTTTCTAAGCATTTAGCATAGGAAATGGCATTTTTCCCTGAAAATCATTTGACATATTTAAGAAAGATGACAAGTTGGCAGTGCTGTTTTCTAGATTTGGTTTTTTTCTGTATTTTGTGTAATTTTTACTGTAGTATTTTCTGAAGGATGCTTGGAGAGGGTGAAGGGTTGACTACAAACAAAGAGATGAGTGATTTGAGATGTTTTCAGAGTAGGATTAAAAAAGGAAATTGCTTGTTTTCTTCTTAGACATAGAGAAAAATGGGTATTACACATAGTTGTAGAAAACAACTAGCAACTTAGGTTCTTGGAAAACACATTTTTTTCTGAACAGTTGATATGACTTACTAGTGTTTCATTAGAAGTGTTGCTCCAGTATGGCACTATTCCTGTGCTGTTGGCTCAAATAGCTAACCTGAACAGTTGGGTACAAGCCTAAGTAGGTGTGAATACATATCCGTTACTCTTTATGTGCCTTTTCAGTTCTGGACATGAACATGCTCAGTAAGTGGGACTTGTACAGCTGTGTCACTGGGATGTTCTATGGATCATAAGCTAAGGGATATCAGTGATGTGCCTTTTCCAGGGGACTTCAGTAACATGGAGTAATACAAATACAGAAATTAATTATCTCAAATGTCCTGGTTGTGTGTGAGAGTTGGGAGCTGCAGTGTCAGGAGCTCTATCCTCATCGTGGGATGGGTTTGGGATGAGTGCCATAGTGCCTTGAGTAGTGCATCTCCAAAGTCTACCCAGCATATGAGTCAGTAATGGCATTACAAACTGTTATACATTTTTATGATTTGATTGGAAAATTGTCAAAGTGTGGAGAATGCAAATAATTTCTGTGTGAGATTAACGTCATTCCTCAAGTTTTTCCATGCTAACTGGGTTAGGTGCAAAGAAAATAGGTAGAAACTCGCAATCTGTAAATTTTTGAAAACTCTGAAGTTTAGAACCACTGCAGCCAAGGACTGAAAAACAATCCCACTTTATTTCTTCTGCAGCAGAACCCACAAAAAGCACTTGTGAACCTTTAAGAAGTGCTTAGAATGCTGGTAGGAGAAATTACATGTAAATGCAGGATCTGTTCTGTGTAAATAAGGTGACTTTGGAGGGATCCAAGCTGTGGGCATACAGATTGGTGGTTTTTATCAATCTCTGATCTTAGTGTACTGCAGAATGGTTTCTTATGAGTTAAATATGGTGGTATGTGTTAGCAAATGCAGAAAACATGGTGATTTTGGAAGCACCTTATATTACTTTTTCACTGGGATAATTTGTCAGTGAGTTGGTGTGGTGTTGTGTGGGACTCTAATCTCACATCCTGTTTACTGAACTGGTGTGGGAGACAGTTTTCTTTACATCAAGTCATCTGAATTTTGAACATATTTTTTGATCATTCATTTTGTATGTGAGTGCTGAGCTTGTGGTTCTGCTACAAGAGTGTTTGTATGTGTGTAGTGTTCTGCTTGTAGAGGAATATGGAATCGTGAGAATATTTAATTTGAATTTTATTAGTCAAATGCCAGAGTGGTCATCCATCTCAAAAATGAAGAGTGTAAGCTGTTTACTACTGTGTTAAGGCATTTCAAAACACATGGATGTAAAGACTGCAAGCTGTGCAAGCAGTGTCACTTTCTCTGGGCCTGCAGAAAGCCTTAAAGCTTAATGTGAGACCTATTTCTGAAGATGGTTGGACCTGTGGGAGGAAGGATGGGCATTCTTCTGAGCTGCTGGGTGAGCACTGCTGTGTCCATGTGCTCTGAACCTGGGGTGCTTGCCTGGGACCAGCAAGGAGTTGTTTTGTGAGAGGGAGGAAGTTGCTTGTTGCCCTGGTGCAACTTGAGGCTATTTCCTCTTGTCCTACCATTTGTTTCCTGAAAGAAGAGACTGATTCCTACCTTATATATAACATATCTATGATGTAATATAGCCCTATTTGGACATACTTTTTTGTATGTGTGATTAAAGCATATTTTTATTTCCTGTCAGTATTATTGGGTCTTCACTGTCTTATGCATTGCAGTAAGTATTTTGGTTTGCAAAACCTTAAGCTCACTTTGAAGTAGCTTTTTTCCCTCTTTGTCATATTGCTATTTACATAGTCTTTTGCATACAGTGTACGGATTAAAACTCAAGATACCTTCAAAGTCAAACTAATTAGCAGGTAAAAGAAGATATAAATCTTTACTAGAAAGAAGTGACTTGCCTGAGATGAATAAGAAACTACATTTTTGCCAACAGCTCTTCTGTACTATCAGAAGGTCTTTGGGTATGTATTTTTAGGAGAAAAATGGGCAGGGGGAGTGTCAATAATCAGATGCGAAATATAGTTTTGACTTACTGTGAACAAGCGATTTTGTAGTAGGGAAGGGAAAGGACGATGTCTGCCCCTCAAAAAAAAAGCCCCTAATCAAAAACTGTAGGACCCACCCTTGTCTACTCTTTGGGAAGTTTCACAGGAATGCTGACAAGCTGCAGCTGCTGAAGGGGTGCTCTGCAGAGCAACTCGTGTTTCTTTCTGTTGTGTTAGACTGCCATAACATGTGCTCCTCACTATCAATACCCAGATTGTCCAATGCTATGTAATTTTGTAGAAAATCCAGTATCTCTGTGGATGTTTTTTTGTGATTTTTTTTTAAACTTTTATTCCATGTGGATTGTTACTTTCTGTTTCTCCCTAAGTGCCATTTAACTTCAAGTTTTGGCTCTTGACGTGGGACCTGAGTGTATTTGCTGTTAGCTGCTAAGCTGCACCTAATCCTCGAAGAGGCAGGCGGGAAAGGTGCTGATCATCCTACCTACATACTTGACAGCAGAGAAAGATGATACTGTGGCCTGTCTTCCTTTTCAGGATTGTTGCATTAGGGGTAATGGTGGAGGTGATGTGAACTTAGCATTTCTTTTTATACATTAAAAATACATAAATCATGAAATGAGGAGGTTGTCCGTGCTGTCTTGAACTGGTACCTCGTGGATTATTTAGCCTCAGCTGGTAACTGCACTTCTATTGATGCCCTGGCCTTGGATCCCCAACAGCGTATCCCCAACCTTGTGATGGTGACAGATTAAAGTAATCCCTCAAATCTGAGGGCCTGAGTGGTATGCAGGCAGCAGCCCTGCTCTACAAAATAATTCTGTTAGTCCAAATCTGGTGGTGCACAACATAAACGCCATGTACTCCTACTTTACCCTTGCTTGTCATAGGCTACTTTTTGTCATGTCACCCTTCTTCTAATCTGTACCATCCTCAGATGCTAAATTTTAGTGGTTTCAGCATTACAGAAACAATTTTCTGCCTCCTGGAAGCAGCTGTTATAGTAGGTTTTAGCCACTGACTTTCTGTGCTACGTTAACCGTTAATATTCTCAAAATGGAAAACTGAATCACACTGATGCTCTGAGAACTTGATGTGTTGCTGGACCACTTCCAGGATCTTAGAGCATGAGGGTGCTGCTGCTGCAGCACTATACTGGCTGTTCAGTCCAGCAAGGATCTTGTCTTCAGTTCTCTTCCAACAAGAACCATCCTTCTTATTTAATAAGATGGTTGCCATATGGCTTTCTTCATTACCCGCTTCTCTTAATTTTTCATGTATACTTATGTACTATAAGCATCAGAAGGACCATCTTCCATACTAGTAAAACACTGAAAGTAGGTAATTTTCTATTTATTTATTTATTTATTTATTTATTTATTTTTAGGGACAGTTTATTTACTCACAGTTTTATGAACTAAGAAAATAGTAAAATAGACTCCTAGAATTCCTGATGACTCTTACATTTGTGGGGTTGTTTTGATGGTTGTATTTTTTTATCGGTTTTCTTTTGCTTGCAGAATGGTTATTGCATTGCACTATGGAAATAGGAAACAATTTGTTTTTGCAAAACAGAACTACGCTTTTTAAATGCATAACAAATAATCTTATTTTAGAGGCCTTTTTATTAGAGTTTTTTGTACTCTGAGGTACATTCCACTTCTTTGTTAATCATTATGGTTTGATTATTTTATTTGACGTAACTCACTTTCCCAAGGACTTTTATTGCAGCAATTGCACGTGTACAACACGAAACTTAGAAGGAAGTGCAACATCAGATCACTGGAGATTCTCTGCTGCTTTTATAGCAGTTTTTATGTTTTGTGGTGTTAATGATTTCTTGCTGTGCATGTTGTGTTCCACATACGTTGTGTCTATTGTTTCTGCTTTATTACTGAGAATATTTTTTTGAACCCACATACGTCAATGTAATTAGTAGGAAACATCTTTTGGTTTTTAATTGAACACACAATTTTGTGCTTACTGGTGCTGCTTTTTTATTGATCTAGCAAATGACTGGTAGCAGTCATATAAAATAGTTATAATTGCCAAGAGGTAGTGCAGCTCTTCTGTTACATATTGTAGTCTTTTTATTGCCATATGTGGTGTTCTGCCATCATTTTGCATTTCTTTCTACTCCATTTTGAGTAAGCTGCATATTGAGCAGTTCAGCTACTTTCTACCTACCAAAAACCCCTCAGTTTTAGTTTTGAGGTAGTAATTTATAGTCCTTTGGTAGGTCAGTGTTCCTGTTTGTATGAAAACATTTCTAAAAGTGTCAGCAAGAGCAAATTAGGTGGGTTCAAGTTCTGGTTGTCTTTTCACTACGTTCCCTGCTTGGATGACGGATAAGACACTGCTGCCTTTGGAACTGTGCTTTGCTCTGTGTGTGGAAGCTCATCTGCATGGTACTGACCTGTACTGGACTTAGGAGGAGCTGGACCCAGTCTATAGGTATTCCCCGAAACTCATGGCTCAAACCGTGTGGTGCATGAAGCTGTTGGGGGACCACAGGGGGCTGGTGAGAGGCAGCTCTGGAAGCAGAGGACAGTGAGCTACCTTGGGGAATTCAAGGAGAGAGCTCCTGAACATGGCTCTTCTGCCTTGGGAAAAAAAGGCATTTTTTTTTTTTCCTAGTCCCCTTTTATAACCTCTCTTCAGGTGAATACTGAGTAGTGACTGTATTTGACAGCAGGAGGGTGAGAAAAATGAAAGGTGAGCACTTGAAGCCCAAATGAGATTTTGTATAAAATGTTTAGGATTAGCAGTGATCCCATTAGCATGATAATGGGTATGTTTCTGCAGGAAGTCCTCTAATTCCTGATTTGAGTTGCCAGACTAGATGCTTTGTCTCGTGGTAACTACTTTCTTGCGTGTGACAAGCAGTAAGTCTTCTGTTGTTGAAGCTCTTCAATCTCTCTGAGGAGTTTTAAGACACTGAATGTTGTAGGCTCGGCTTTGCCCTTCCCAAGAAGCCCAGGTGCAGGAGGCTACATAGTGTTATGTCTGGCTTTGTCTTTGGTGGATCGCTGTTGGTGGTTGTGTAGGAGGTTACTGGGAGGATCAATTTGTCATTGTGTCTCTGGAGGACAGAAGATGTGGGTCTTGGGAGCGAGCGGGCTGACAGTGGTCTGGAAACAGTAGAGATAACACTGTACCTCTGCTCTTTTGAAGAGATTTTGAATGGAGGGGAAGGAAATTAAAGAAGGTGCCTAGCTATTGTGTGCTGCCTGTATGGCCAGCCTGTGGTCCGGTTTCGCTTTGCAAAGACCCATCTGTCTCTGTTGTGGAGCTCCTGTCTGCCAGGATGGTGGAGTCTGTGCACTTCCCACCCCACAGATGAAGATATCTCCTTGAGGCATGGCTGCAGAGCTGATGCTGTGAGGGGGGGGAAAATGACTTGATGTGATAGTGGAGCACTTGGGGAACCATTTGGATACTGTTGAACGTCCCTCTTGTTTCCAAAACCCAGCAGCTTTCTTCTCCCTCTGTTCCTTTTCCTCTACTTCTTCCTTTCTTTCTACCATCCTCCAAAAGGGTGTGTGAATAAACAAAATGTGTTTTCCTTTCCAAAGCTTTCTGAAAGAGGTGAATGTGTAGCATTTGGCTATGTCATTGTATAATCTCAAAAATCATATTTAAACAAACATAATACTGTTTTTTGAACCAAGCCAAGCCCAGCCTTGAAATCCGCTAATGATATAATTATCCCGCTTGATTATCATTATTTATCTAGATGGCCTTGTTAAGGCAGTTACACATTCATTCCAGATGAAAAAATGTGTTTTAATTGGTAAAATAAAAAAGAAGCCAACCTAATTCCGTCTCTTAAAATGTATGCATTTTATCGAAATAGCCTGATATTAGTGAATTAATAACTTTAATATTTCGTTTACAAGACCAGGTTGTGAGCTTCATATTCTAGAGCTGGTATGT
>NW_020956814.1:39424-85571 GCF_003031625.1 Empidonax traillii
TTTTTTTTTTTTTTTTTTTTTTTTGTGAACAGGCCAATCCATAGGTGTATTACAAACAGAAAAAAATAAAGGATTGCAAAATGGTAGTTTATGTCAGCAGAGATTGAGGCTGGAAATAAGGAGAAGTTTTTACACAGTGTTCAAAAAAAACCTGTGGATATGGCACTTGAGGACATGGTTTTGATGGTGAACATGGTGGTGGTGATGGATTGATGTTTAGACTTGATCTGAAATGTTTCTTCCAACCCTAATGATTCTATGTGTAAGGTTTAGATTGATCATGTAGACCTTTATGTATATCATTATGTACCCCCCAAGTGATCACAGTTTACAGCACAATTCTTTTTTAATATGTATTTTTAAGAAGCATGTATTGAGAGAATACCCAGAATGAATGTGAAACCTTTCAAATAAAAAGGGAAATATTTGAGAAAGTTATAAACCTCTGAAAGCATTATTATAATGAAAATCGTTTTGCACCCTTGGCTCTGGCTGCCAACAATAGTGCACCCTGCAACTGCTTTGAAAGGAACATACTTTTGAGAGCTTGTCAGTCTATTCTGAGTCACTTCTAAAAAAAAAATAAATTAATAGATTACTTTGTGTTTATCAGGTAATTTTAAGGACTCTTATGTTACAAAAACCCCTTAGAAATAGTCATAAGCTGGGCTCACATTGTCAAAGGCAGTGGTTAAATATTTCATCTCAGTAATTGCAGCTGCATTCTCATGGTAAGGTGAGAAAAATGTAATTTTATGTTACAATTAATGAAGTCTTAAATGTTCCTGTATCTGAGGTCACTTGGG
Organism: Empidonax traillii; assembly: GCF_003031625.1. Lineage (NCBI taxonomy): Eukaryota > Metazoa > Chordata > Aves > Passeriformes > Tyrannidae > Empidonax > Empidonax traillii. The sequence continues at coordinate 40,231 of NW_020956814.1, forward strand.
ACTCCCTTGCTTCAGGAGTGGGTTGTAGTAATCCTCTTGACCCTCCTGCCCCGGGCAGCCTGATTGTTCTTGATCCCCACATGGAACGTCTGAATCACGTTTCTAGCCCTTATTAGTCCTAGTTTGTTTATTCCTTATGATATTCCAATAGAATATCCCAAGGCAGTTCAGGATGGTCATTACAATTTTTACTATGTGTGTCTATTTGTGTTTTCCTTGGGTCTTCCTATATACTAATTTCTCACACAATTTAACAATATTTTGTAAGTGAGGATTGTAGGAAATAACAACTGTACCTGTGTCATTAGATTCTTTAATTTCATTCAAAAACATCACATGGGGTCTGTGTGCAACTTATTAATAACACAGATCAAAAGTGCCTGTTTCAATTTGGTTTCTCATCTCCATCCTCACTTGCTTTATTTCTGCTGCCATAGTCAAATTTCAGGGGTTTAAGAAAGGCTATGTACTAATGAAGTAAAATGTAACTGTTTACTTCATGGCAGAGGAAAGATTTTTTTTTTGGCCATGACAACTACTAAGTCAGAATATCTGGAAAACTAATTTCCATGTCTGAGAACTTTATCCTTCTTTTACTACTTCTTGGGTCTAAGTATTGGTTAAATTACTGATTATTTGGGAGCCATGTGAAATATAAAATACTTCAGAACCTTTTGGCTTTTCAGCCTTTAGAAGATTGCCCCGATGACTTTCAAGTGGTCATTTAAGTAATGAGGTTCTTCATCTTCTTTGGTGAGATATTAACTCTTTGTGTCTGCAAAATCCAGTTTTTCTTTAAGTAATGCAACAAAACAGAGTTCTGTGATGTGTCATTTTTACAGTAAGTGTAAATGTGAGTAAATTTTTAAAAAATCTGATCAGTTTCAACCGATGTTACAAATATGTGCAATTTAAGAGAAATCATCTTGATTTTTCAAGAAACAACATCTTTGTAGAAAAGTGCAACTTGAGTAAAATAGTTTCTGGAGTACAGAACCTACTGTACAGTGCTATTTCTGAAGTACTGCTAGGAAAGAGGCCAGGATTAGAAGGGGAGCAAAATTTAGCAGTAGGGGGACTGGGATTACTAACGATAAGCTTTTTCTCATGCTTGTGACTACCACTTTTATGCAAGAGTCCTTTAAAGAGGGATATCATGATATTTCTTTTTGTGCTCAAGTACTTCTGTGGTCATTTTTTATCTCTGGTTTATTCTTTTTTTTTTGGTTCAAATTCTGTATTTTAAAGGGTTTAGTCACTTTTCTATGCAACCTTTGCCCTGGCCCTTCAAGATGTTGGATGAAAACAGTTTTTTGCAGCTAGATATTCCTGTTGGCTGGCTTGTTTCTTACACAGTGTGTAAGTTTAAATGTATTCACAAGCCCTTGTATATAAGGAGGAGAGTGTTTCCTTGCAGTTGTTTTGAGAAACCAAGGAATGAATGATCTTTTGCAATATTACGCTCATTGGCTCAGTTGCTTTGTAAGAACCCCCTCAGAAATGCGGCTTTGCAAATGAAATCCTACCTACTGTTCAGTTCATTTAGAATCAAAAATAATTTATCTAGTGAGCAGTTAAACTGTAAAACTTGCCTTGACAAGTAAGGCTGGTTAGCATGCGTGGTTGAGGTGTTCATTGCCTGCATTTTTTTATTTTTAATAGCTGATGTAGCAGCAGTGAGGCACCATCTGGCATTTTTTAAGGTTTATGATCATTCCTCTGCATCAGGATTTCAGGAAGACACTGTCACCACACCCACCAGCAGCTCCCTCTTCTCTGGGGACTCCTTTTCCTGGTATTTCCTACGGTGCCTGTGGGATTCAGCTGTTCAGAAGCTTTTTGTGTGACTTTTTCCAGGCAACTGGATTTTGCTCGAGAGTCAGAAGCCCATGAGAAAAACCACTGCAAACTGGCAAAACCTGCCCACATGTGCCCTTGCAAGGGATGGGAGGCTGGTGGGGGGTGTACATGCATCTAAGATCTTGGAGTTACTTACGACAGAAACTGTGTTTTGGAGCAGAAGTCACTCAGTTACACCGACACCAATTTTCTGTGCAGAACACAAGGAAAGTGATGTGGGGTGTGGATACATAATCAGCGTAACAAATGGCTAAATAGGTTACGTTCAATCTTTCTACTGGAATTACCTTTGGGTAGAAATCAGGCATGAAAGAGAACAGGCCCATATGGAAGTAATTTGCTGCAAATATGAAGAATTAAGATTTGAAAAAAGGAGAGGGATGCTATAATGGGAGATATGGTTGCCTCCCCCAGTGCATCCTTCCACACAAGCTTATGGTGTTTCCTGAGGTGAAATGTAGGCTTCCAGGAGACAAGACACGGTATTAAATCTTGAAGTAAACACTTAACTGTTAAATTAATATACTACATTAGACTACAGAAATCTGAAGATGTGGGGAGGAGAGAGTGCCTTAGGAGCACAGGTGATTGCAATAATCAAAATGTGTTGAAAGATAAGGTGATGCATTGCATAAAAACCTAGAGTGTTGTTGAGTGTCAAAACTTAGGGATACAATTAATTTCTTAATAGAGAAATTCATCTGAGGTAGTAAAAAATCCCCCATGCTATGGCTTTTGGCCTGGATATGTTTATAAATAGATGATAATTGGTTTGAAAGGCACCTTTTGATTACTTTGCTCTTTCTATATGGGTATGTTTGAGATTTTTAATGTGAGATATCTGAAGAAAACAGTAGGTGTGTTCTTGATTCTGCAAAAGACTGATGCACCTCCTGAGTAAAACTCCTAATGAGGAATTGTAGCTGTTTAAAAACTACTTATAGCAGATGTTCTCTGGTTAAAATGCTTAAATGTAAATGTTTCAGATTAATGTATCCCTAACTGCATAGACAATGGTTTTTCCAGCTCTTTTTGGTGGTCTAGTATGATTACTTTAATTATCCAAATAAGCAAATGTGAAGTGACATGGGGGTCAAAAAAGTGCAATTAAACAAGTAAGTTTTCTTGATATTTTTGTAGACACATCCAAACCTCCAAATTGTATAACTTTCTGTGGTACCAATATTAGCTGCACTGCATACTTTCTTCAAATGTCTAAGTGGTTATTCAGCTTTTCTCTATTTTATAAATGGATTCACCAGATGTATCTATTTAAATCATGTATTTCTGATGCTACACTATGTTGAGTCATGAAGTCTCATTTGTTCAGACTGCATTTTTGTAAATGACACTTGACAAGCCAGCAGACAGGAATTCAGAAACTGGTAAGTGTTGGCATCTTTAGTCACTGATCACATTCTGTCACATGTGCTCTCTCTCAAAGATGTTCTGAGGTATGTTTTGGGGTTTTTCTCCCCTCCCCTTGCATCTGTTCATGTAGGGCTTGTTCTTTTCTTGTTAGCTAATTTGCAGATGCCTTAGTTGGGTTATTTTTGTGTTTTATTTCTTTGCAATCAGGGAGCTAACAAAGCCTGTTGAATTTATTTAATGTCCATTTGTATGTAGCTTACGTTACTGGTATAGGTGGTTTTGCTTTGCAAGAATGTAATGCATGCTTAAAGTGTTAATTTGCAGGTTGGCAAGACTGGTAGGATTTAGCCTTTAACACCTTTCCTGTGTTTTTGACAGCATTCCTGCAGTACCTATTCATCATGTTTCATTGTAATCCTTTCATCAGAAGTCTCAGAAGACTTAATGTTTTGGCCAGCAAAACAGGGAATCTTCTACTGAAATAATTTCTTCCCTCTTTTCCATTCTTTGTCATAATTTTTTTCTTGTCCTTTTTTTCCCATGTATGTTTGTATAATTTGCACTCAGTTCAATAACTGTTTGTACAGCTCATGCAGAAACTCTTACAATAGAGGTTATGTTTTCCAAATGTCGGAATTACATTCTTAGTAAGGGGTGAATGCTTGCAACATGGCTCAACCTCTATTTTTTAATTACATATTAGTGCATAAATTTCCCAGTATTTTAACTTCTAAAGTTACTTTCACCCAAGTCTGATCACCTTGGTCTCCCTGATTTGCTTGTGGGCTTGTTTGTAAATGCCCACAACTTTAAACAACATGGAGTGAGTGAATTTTTTTTTTGTTAGTGTAGTGCTGGATGAGCCTGTTCTCTTTTGTCTCCCTTCATTTTTCCCCACAGGCCATCAGTGTAAACAAAATTCTTCAAAATAGGGGTTTGCAAATGAAAATAGAATTCTCAGCAGAGTAGATGAGATATGTCCTTCGAATTACAGGAAGTGGGAAGGTCAGTGTGTATCTAAGAGACAGCTTATCTCATCTTTGGGTTCTGCTGGCACCTATGTTTTTCATCAGTTTATGTTCCTTTTGTTCCACCTTGCCGGGAAATCTAAATTATGGCTGGATTCCAACCTTTTAGTAAATTTCAGTTAGACTGCTGAACCTAACTTGGACTTTAGACGCACAGTATCTTAATTATGTTTATTAGCAAAATGTAATCATTCCGTATTCCATATTTAGAGTAGACTGGTTTCACATTCTCCAAAGAGGTGGAATACGTCTGTCCACTCTGGGCTTAAACTATCAGATATCGAACAACCAATCCCTTACTCTGTTCTCCTTAACAGGCTTTCTGTCATGAGGACTATCCACCAAAATAAATCAAAGTTATCACAACAGACTTTCCTGAAGTTTTTTCAACCCATGCAACAAAAGCATAGACCCACTCTCCTTGATGGGGTTCTGCTGATTAACATCAGCTGAATTTCTGGCCCAGCATGCCCAGTACTCTCAATTCCCAAACATAACCATACTGGCTCTGCGAGACACCAGTGCGACATTTATATTGGAGGAAAGTTTGTTGTGTCAGCTGTGTTACAGAAAATCTGTTTTCCCTGGGCTGTTTGTTACAGACTTCTCATTGTGACTTTGGCTGCCTATCAGATGCTTCTATTTAAACAAACAAGTTTCTTCCCCAAGTTGTCTTCAAGATTTCCTGCAGTGAAATATCTCTGATTGAGACAAAATCAGTGATACATATGTATTTAATAAGTGACATCAGGATTTGTTGAAACACATCGATAAATCAGTCACTGAATTGTGTTTTCAAAGGAGGTTCTAGTGGGAGTGAACCAGCAAACAGAATTGTAAAAATTTCCATTTCAAACAACTTAACCTTTTGTCTCAGATGCTTGTTCCTCTTCAAATCAAATCTATACTCCCAGTATCTGTGCTGCCTCTGTTGTTGCTTAAAGGTGAACCACGGAAAGGTATGATCTGCCATGTTTAAGGTAGAAGTCCTTATGTACAGATATGTCAGAACAACTATGTGTTAGCATTTCTGGATTTTTTTTTTTTTTTGTTTCCCTTTCCCATGAGTTTTTACCCAGTATTTTTGAGCATCTGCTGACAAGAGTATGTCAAGACTGTAGAGTAGTATCTTCTATTCTTGCATTTTGGCTGGCAGTGCCTTTTGGCTTGCTGGTACATTACATTTGTAACCCTATACCATGCATACTCTCCTAGAATAGATCATAGAATCACTGAAAAATTTAGGTTGGAACCGCTGGAGGTCATCTGGTCCGACACCCTCCAGCTCCAGCATGATGGCTTCAAAGACAGATAGTGTTACTCAGGTCTTGCTCCATTTGAGTTTTGAATATCTACAAGAAGGGAAAGACTACAACTCTGTGTACAAAGGAAAAAAAAAATAAATTGAGGGTGTTTAAACGTTAAAACAGATTGCTGAGCTGGAGTTTCCCCTGTTGACTCTTTTTTGCACCTCTGAAGAGAGTTTGGTGCACTTTTTTTTTCTGTAGTTTCTTCCCCTAGTGTAGTGAAGAGTTGAATTGGGGTCCTGCTTTTACTCTTCTCTAGGCTGAATGAATATAGTATATAGTTCTCACAGCTGCTGGTCTTACGTGATGTGCTGCAGCCTCCTTATCATTGACTCTCTCCAGTTAGTCAATCTTATCTGTACTGGGACATACCAACCTGGACATGTGTTTAGGTACCACTCAGATGGGAATAATAATATTTTCTGCCAGTGTGTTGGCTGTGATTCTGCTCAGACAGCTCAGTGTGTGGTCAGCTTTGGTTGCTGCAAGGATACCCTCTCAGTTCATCCACTTGGATCTTCATCTTCTTTGTGCTGGTCGCCCTAGCCTTGCACTGCTGCGTGGGATTTTCCTGCACTGCTGCAAGACTCTCTGTTTGTCTTTGCTGAATATTGTGAGACTGCTGTCAAACCAGTCTTCCAGTTTGTCCTGATGCTGGGCAGTGGCAGTTCTATACCCCACCATTTCAGTCCTCTCCAAGCTTGATGTCATAGATGAATAGAGTTGTTTAGGTTGGAAAAGACCTTTAAGATGATCAAGTCCACCCATTAACACAGCACTACCAGGTCCATCAGTAAACCTAAACCACATCCCTAAGCAACATCTTCATGGCTTTTAAATTCCTCCAGGGGTGGTGACTCAACACAGAAGTTATTTATTTAATGTGACCTGAATTTTCTCCTTAAACTACATTAGGAGGGGGTATTGATTACTGTTAAAGAGTATGAGAGTGTGTCCATCCCATTGACCAGACGAAGCAGTATTGACCTGGGTAATGACCCGTGAGGGACACCACTTGAAATCAACTGCCGGGAGGACCATTAGACCACAACCACTGCAGTTAAAGCCTGGTGACCCAGCTAGTTTCTTATCCCATTTTAAAAACTAATCATGTATTTTTTTTCTCTCACCCAATCCTTACATTTCAGCAATGCAGGTTTAGTAAACAGATTAGTGGAAAGATTAACAGTGGAACAGAAATTGTTCATATTGTAGACTTCTAAAAATGCATCATCACATTTAAGGAGGAATTGGGAATTGTTTGTGAAAAAACAGAATACAGCAGAGGAATTTTTTTGTTTGTTTGTTTTTAACCAGTCTATATTTGTGAAAGTGGCACATTCAAAGTGATTTGAACTTAAAAGAAATTAAAGGTAGAATTACAATTGGCTTGAATCAATTTTTTTAGTACTAATTTACGTTGTTTAAGCTTAATGGCACTGGTTGTGTGTAGAAGCCCTTGATAGGAAAAGCAGCTGAGGAAGAGGGGTTTTAAAGGAAATGCATGACAGTAAAACCACAAAGTATCAGAAGGGTTCAGCATATTGGAACTATTTTTAGATCATTTTTGCATTAAAGTCACTGAAGTTTTAAGGCTGTTAAATGTATGACTTTTTTTCTTTTTTTTTTTTTTCTTTAAAATTTGTGAGACTCTCCTCTGGATGTGATGGCAAATTATTGTTTGTTAGTCAGAATTGGTTTTGTAAATTAACCTTTGTCTGAAAATGAATTTGTTTGGTTTGGATAATCCGAAGGTCTATAGGCATAACTGTCCTGAAACACTTGGGCTCATCCCAGCTGTGGGATGTGGTTCTGGACAAGGTTTGATTGAGGCAGTGTGCAGGGATCCTGTTTTATTGGATAGAGAGACAATTTGGAGGAGTGTTGGGAAGTCACAGCTGAACACTATGGAACTTTCTAAGGAGAAAAAGGGGATGGGAGAGCATGTTTCCAGCCCAGGAACAACTGATGTCTGTGAGCTTTGTGAAGCATTTTCCCACCATGTAAATGTGAAGAATGGAGCTGCAAATATGGGAAAACGCTGTTTGGGAGGAGGCAGGGTTTCCAGTGTTGCTCAGCGCCTTAATGCTGGAATACTTCAGCCCAGCAGTCCTATCTTAAGGGAGGATTAGTATGATAGTCCTGTGTTGTGTTGATTGCAGGGATTTTATGCCTCTTTTCCCGCTCTTCCTCCCTGACACATCCCTCTCCATCCCCTTCTCCTTCCTCCTTGGCAAACTTGCCAGTGCCCACCACAATCTGCTGCACTGGCAGGCGTTTGTGTGCTAACGGGTATATTGAGCTTCAGATATATACATATCGCTGTGCATTATGCAGATGAATCTTGCACCATGCCTTAGTATGTTAATTTTGCTAACCATTATTACTTATGTGTTCTTTTATTGGTTGATTTGGACTTGTAAAAGTTTCCCCAACCAAAGGTGTATTTGCCAACCAGCCTTGATTGTCAGAAGATACACAAGTATGTTGGCTTTGCAAGTGAACAGGTGTTGGGTAGATGAATGAAGTGGATCTATGGCAAGAAAAATCTCATCTATGATGCACCTTGATGAATGAACATACATTTTCAGTATACCATAACTGACTTGTGTTAGCAAATTTAATGGTCAGAATATCACCCGCAAAAGAAAAATTGTTGGCAGAGATCATAACTAGTGTTCTGGAAATGAGAAAAATATTGTTCTTGAAAATCTACATATGATTGTTTTTCTCCTAGTTGTTGATAACAATTTGTTTGAAGGTTGTATAAAACTGTGCAACACTTTCTCTCCAAATAGATTTAGAAAACCCACAAAAAAACCCACCAAAATAAAAACCTGAGAACTCTTGGAATATATTTGGAAAAAATTCCAGGTATGAATTTATATGGCTGTGCATGGTACTGGAGATATTGACTTGTCAAATGTAAAGAAATAAAAATATAAATGGAGATACATTGACCTTTTATTAACACTTGAGTTTGCTGGAAGCACAGAATGAAATAATGATCTATTGCTTAAGGTACTGGATGTAGAGATTGATACCAGCAGGAATACTTAGAATATAAAGAACACCAGTTTTGAGTGGAAACCTGTTCACTGTACCTTGAGGAGTAGTCACTCTTCTGAAAATAATCTGCTGTCAAATACAGGGAAAAAGTGACAGTTGTCAACTTGCAGCCTAGTAAGTAAGTGGCTGTGTGTGGGTGTGTTTTTTTTGTTTTGTTTTGGGGTTTTTTTATGTGTGTGTTTTTCATTTTTTTTTTTTTTTTTTAATGCCTTTTTTTTTTAGTGCTTTTTTTCCTCTCTAAATATTGTCTGAGCCTTGTCTTGCTATGGCTGAATTTGGAATTGAGCAGCAATGTTTATCTGCCAGAAGGAGCTGCAAGTTCACCTAAAACTACCATTTCAGTGAGAGAGGACTTTGGTGTTGGGGAAGATTTGGGCAGGGTTTTGACAGGGAAAAGCTTATGCGCAGTTGGAAATTTCACTTATAGTGCCACAGGGAGAAATCATGTATTCTGGTTTTTATTTTAGTGATAGGATCAGTCTTTAATGACAATTCAATTTATATGTGAAAATATACATGTAGCTTGTGGATGCAATACTGTGTAGAGCATATGATCAGATAACGATGTTCAAGTTGTGCCCTTTCACTAATATTTTTGATATTTTTTCCCCAATACAATTAACAACATGGTATAAATATTGTACTCTTTTTTTTTTCTTTCCTTTTTCTCATTTCCATAGGTTTAAATCTTACTAGCAATTCTGAGAAGGATAATTACCAGAATCTTTTACTGTGACCCTCCAGAAACATCCTCGTATCTCACAGGAGACTCAATTTTAAATGCGTGGTTCTGATTACATATGACTTTCTTTTCTTTTGAGGCTGTGATGTAACTTTCTCTTTGGGTTAGTAGCTGATATTGTTCTTGTAGATAAGATATTTTTTTTTTTTAATTCAAAGTTTTGCATCATTTCAGTGGATTATGCAGTTTCAACTGTAATGACACAGTGAATTCTGAGCTCTGAAGCCATGAGATTTTAGTAGCATCAGGAAGAAAGCTGGTGATAAATTTAATATGAATTTTGAATTCATCTTTGTTATGAGTTGCTGAAGTAGAAAGTTAGTGTATTGTTTTGATACTGAGATGTGCTGTGTTTCTGTTGTGCAGAGGTCTTGCCCGAAATTGCCTAAAGCCAGTTCTGTAATGCAGGAGCTCTTAGGGTTTTCTGTTATATTGATTCAGCAGATCTGGAGGTTGTGTTCAGTCCATACCAGCATTTCATTTTGCATTCAGTGAACACTGTAGTAGAAAATGAAGAAGAAACTTCATTTCTGCAGTGGACAAGTACTGGTTTCTTTGTTACTGTGGTTTAGATCAAGGGATATCCAGAAACTGTCAGAAGAAATGGGAGTATAGCTAGAGTTAAAATGAAATAATAAATGGAATTAAGAACAAGGTTGAAGCTGAAATTAAAAGACAGTTTAAGAAATCTGCTCACTGACTTCTGTATGATCAGTTCCCAAGATTCATCCAATCGACAGTTCAGTAACTTTTACCAGAAAGCAGAAGAGAAATGCAGAATTTCCAGCTGCTTTCCTCTATGTTTTTTCTCCCCTTGCAGATTTAAAGTGCTAACTGAAGTTTTAGCTGCTCTGTGTGAGTACATATGTGTGACTACATATGAGTAAAGTTCAGACTGCAAGTAATACTTAATAGCATGAGACCTGAAGAACTGTAAATCTCCCTTGGTGATGTGCTGGCCTTTTCTCCAACACAGTCTCTTGCTCTGCTTTATCCCTCTGCTCCTCTGGCTTGGCTGCTGCATTTTTTTTATTTACCCAGGTGCAGGTAGGTGCTTAAAACAAGTTCCTGTCAGGGATTGGCACCTTTTTCCTCTTTGTTGGTGGAATTTGGTGAGATCCTGATGGCACCTGCTCCAGGAGCTGGGAAGTGTGTATTGCAGTTTGGTTTTTGTGAGTAATCGCAAACTTCCCTTATCTGTATTGTCCTAAGGGTTTCTATTGTTAATTTGGCTGCATGAAGCTGTGGCAGCTGTGAGAAGCCTTACCGTTTTTACTTCCAGTTAATTATTTATAAAACATGAATTTCACTGTATGTGGCTTGAAAGTCAGATGGAGAGCCTCTGAATGTATTTGTTTAATTGTCTGTAGCCATGTACAATGCACTGTAAGGCCATTGGTAATTATCCTGTCTACTAAGCACGCAGAATTCTTCCTTACTGGAAGATTGTTTTATTATTCCCTTGGTGTAGTGTAGGGCAGTTGGATCCCTGTGCTGAAAATAAGAAAGGAAGATGGGAATTTATGGTGTTACATCAGCTTTGAGCAAGAGTAAAATAATCTATTGTGCAAGAACTTGTGTCCTTCAGCTGATTCTCTGAAGTATATTGACAAGTTTAACTTCTTTGAACAAAACACATGCACACACACACAGAGCCATGAGTGGGCACAGAAATAGCTCATATGGGGAAAGCTGTGTTCACCATTCCGGTTATAAAAGAACTCATCCATTTTTATGCAGTGGTCTAAATTCAGGAGGAAGTTGGGTTTTTTATGTAGAAGAGGTAACATTAGTTTTAACTAAAATATAGTACTTTGAATTTGATTGATTTGGCATGAGCGCTGGTTAATTAAATTAGTGCTTTCTAAAAGGTTGTACAGGTGTCCATGTATTTTCTTGGGTTTCTTTGTTTCCCAGAGAAGAGTTGGAGAATGGATGTGTAATGTGAAACATTTCTTTGAATGGGTGTGGGGGCTGTGCAGAGTAGAATTGATACCAACTTAATTGGCTGTTGATATTCTGATGAACTTTACTAGTCTACAGTTAATCAAATGTTGATTCATATTTATTTAAATTTTTTGTAGTTTGAGTTTTACATCAAGTTATATTACAAGGGTCTTAATCACAAGTCCACTGCTCTTCACCTGTTTTTTAATGTATGGTGGAAGGTTTCAAAAATAAATGAATAACCTCTATTTATGCAATGAATGTTCTCAGCCTTAACTAATTACCAATACAGATAGTATCAGAGGTATAATTAGAGTTGTGTATCTTGAAATTTGTGAGGGGTTTTTTATTTTTTTGCTTATGGTAAATAGAACATTTTCTCATACTTAATTCTGGATAACATTAGGATTTTAAAACTTATTTTGGTATTTTTGTATTCTGCTACTCTGTGTTTCTTACCATGCTGAGTACGAAGGAGGAGTATTTTTTTATCTAAGAACTGTCCTACACAATTCTGTATTTAAAAGTATTTACCCAATTTCAGCAATACATACTAATCTGGAAAGATGAGCTAAACAGGTTCCTGCAGTTTTGAAGACCTATCTTTCTTATGGACAAAGTGCAGAGGCAGCTGACTGGGGTTGACCAAGTTATGCTACATCAGTTGTAATTATTTGAAATTAAACATGCCAGCTGTGATTTAAAAAAAACCCAAACAACCAAAAACAAACAAACAAACAACCCCCCCCCAAAACCCTAAAGCAAACCCATTTTTGGAAAGAGCTTCCTCTTCTATCTTCTGTCCCTTTACTTTCTTAAACTATAAGAAGATTAGCTCTGAGTCAAAAATCTTTTAAAATTTTTGTCTTGGAGGACACTAAGCCATGATATTTGTCTGTTTTTCATATGAGGTTTTTCTGGATATTTTCCTAAATATAAGATAAAAGAGTACTGCTGAAGTGATAAACCTGAACTGACAACTAATGCCCTGCCCAAACAAGGCCAGTGAATTTGTTTAGGAAGGGACTTAATTCCTGTCCTCCTCCCTCTTCAGACAGAAGTGTACCATCAATAATTTGACTCGGGAAGCAAAGAATCTTGAATAATTAAATTTAGGTCATGACAGTTAAAGTAAGATCCGGTCTCAGAAAGGATACATATATCTGGAGGGGGGAAGACAAAAGGGAAGCAGGAAGACAGAGCAGTACACCAAGGCTGAGTCAACAGAGACCCTTCCAAAAAGGGGAATTCAACCCTAGTGAAACCAAGCAGAAGGCTATAAAAACACATCAGACAAATATATGGGAAGGAAATCAGGAGGGTAATAAGTCTGTGAAGCAGTTGGTTTACTTTGTAATGTGTCCCCTTTACAAAAATAGGAGGTGAAATGGTTCCCTCTCCAATAGATAGCTAAAGGAAAAAATTAGGTGGGACTGTGGTGGTGAGTACTCTAAATCTGCGGGGTTGGTGCTTTTTGGTTGGTTGGTTTGTGTTTTGGTTTGATTTGGGTTTTTTTTGGTCTTGTTATTAAGAAGGAATTACTGTCAGACTTTAAGATGTTGAATAAAATCTTGATACATTAGCTGGTACACTGAAAGACAGCAAAGTGTTGTGACCAGTTGGATATGCTGAAGAATCCTAGTAGAATTTAGGGATGACGAGGTTGCTCTGTTCCTAATATGCATTTTGCTGTCAGTGTGAGCAACATGGTGAAATGACAAAAAGAATAAGAAAAGTTATTTTTTTGGCTAAGACCAGGCAAGTTTATGAGAAAATTCAGAGTAACCTGATGAACAGCATGAGTGGGCAACAAGGAGACGAGGACAGCATGTTGAATTAAGAGGATTTACAGAGGCTTAATTACTGTCTTAATTTGTGAAGGAAGGGGCAGGACAAACAACAGCACATGAGTTTACAAATAAGAGGACCTTGATGTAGATTCTAAAGCTAGAATTGGGCAACCAAATTTCAAGTACGTGGAAGAAAATAGAATACTTTATCTAAATGCTTGTCTCCAAGGGATCAAAAAAAAAATGGGTGGGGAAAATGTATGAGACAATGGAAAGGTAGAACATCTCCTGTGAACAATGAACACTCAGCAAAACTAAATCCAAGGAAAAGGAAATACTCCCACCCACTCTTTTTTCCTTATCCTTGTTCTCACAGGATTAGTGTTTACATTAAAAAACACATCTATTTCAGAGGTCACTGAAGCTGAGAGCTCTTCTGAGAATTGAGATGGTTTAGACATTTGTATGAGTAGCAAACAGGAGGTATTAGAGTAAACATTATCTATTTTTAGACAAGTGTAGAATTATCGTTGTTTTGGCGATTGGCAAATTTCAGAGGTGTGGTTTTTTAATTTTTGTGGTCCCTCCCCTTCCTCCCTCCCCCCCCGCCCCCCAATAAAGTATGTCAGAATGTATTATTAACATAAATGGAAAGCAAGTGCATTCCCTTTTTCTGATACTTGGTGCAGGTTAGATTCACCAGTAGTCTCAGCAGATTGAATGTTTTTCTGAAGTACGGCCCTAGCATATGGGCAGCTTGTAACCTCAGTGTGCATCAGGGGTAATGGGAGGAACATTCTTTTAAAGAAGCAACCAACTTCCCTCCTCTCCTGCCCCAAACAATCAAACAAAACCCCAAAATCAAATGCTTTGATTTGTATCTTGTTGGCTTTTCTTTGGGAAAATCATTAGGAACAATTTGTCTTATGAACATACAAGTATCTGCTCTCTGATATTTAAGAAGCTTATATGAGGCTGTAGCATCAGTGGAGATGCTGTGGGCTCTTATCTTTGTGAATATAAACAGAATTAGAGAGGAATTGCTCTGGCTGGAAACTGAACTGCCTTAGCAGTTCAAGTGCTTCCAAGCACTAGTGTGTTTTGGAGCCATGGTACCTTCATCCGCCCAATTCCACATACTTTGCAACCACTGCTCTCACCAGGGACAAGACTTGTGAGGGGTAGAGATGTGCCCCATAGCACATGAATTTCCATCTCAAATAAGCAAATAAAAATCTGGTGTAATAGTCAGTTCTGAAGTTGTCAAATACAACTGTTGACTTTATTTCTTTTCTTATTGAAGAGAAAAGTAAGTTGGTGTAAATGAGGTTGGGCATGTTGGATCTCTGTCACTCCTTGAGATTTCCATCTAATGTAGTGCAGATGGTGGCTCATGGTCATGTCTCCCTCCTGTGACAAAGGGAGCTGTGTAGTTGGTGATTATGAAATAAACCTTTTTTTTTTTCTTTTATATATATATCCTGGCCAGTTGCTACTTATAAGCATCAAATGCAATGAAACACTTTTCAGAGTGGCTTTAAACTTTACAATGCACTTAAACAAGTATTCTTCTCTCATTCACTGTGTGTTACAAAGCACATCTGCAGAGCAGTTTACACGCCTGTTGCAATTATACTGACTTAGTTACATTTTTTTTTTACTTAGGGGTGTGTATGTAAATCTTTGATTGTGCAGATTTGTTCAAGTAGAAACCTCTCACTTCAAAGTCTTCATGTTAAGGATTAAAGTACTTTCTTGGGCAAGAGGATGTCTCATGTCAAAGTGTTATCTCAATACATATTTCTGAGGCTTGCGAAAGGAAGGCGCTTTAGCTTGGACTTTTCTGCTTGGAGGAAGAAACCCATCTTTTATTACTGTTTGCATTGAATTATGGGAGTTAATCATTGTTCATGTGTGTGTGCAATGAGAGAGAATGTGTTCACTGAAGGCAGTAAATCTAACAGTTCAAGATGTTTTTCTTCTGTTCTCTGCACTCAGTGAGATATTCAGTAATGATTTTCCTGTGTTGGGAGCTTTCAAAGCATTTTTAAATACAGTAACCACTGGTGAACAATTTCGTACAAAAAGTGGTCTTGTGATGTTTGGGTAGTAGTCTGAAGCACAGTAAAGCTGACGTATAGTTGTACATCCTGAAATATAGTTAGATCTATCAAAGCATTAGACACGACAACCCACACATTTTTCAAATGCAAAAAACCCCTCCAGCGATCACATAATTTTCTTCATTACCACTTAGTATTCAGTTGACAATATTCAGTTTATCATAACTGAAGGATGAAAACTCATGTGAATTAAAAGAAACTGCTGTTTTTAACAATTATGTTGGAAAGCCCATAGTAATAGCTTTCACAGACCTGGTGACCTTCAGAATGAGAGAACATTCTGTTGCTTGTCTAGTCCAATGTCTTGTATTTAACTTCAGGCATCATCAGCCTATTTCAAGAGGGGTGTAAAACCTCCCTGCCAGATAAATGTGGGATGATCTCCCTCCTAATTCTTAATAGAAGTTGTTTTACCATCCTCAAGAAGAGCGCTTTGTATCTCTTGTAAAGCACTTGTGCTTATTTATTTATAGTCTTGCTGTCCATTTCTTAAACTGACTTTTTTTTTTTTTTTTAAATGCTTGTTTTTATCAATAGTAATCTGAATGCACTTATTGCCTTCCTGAAAAGAATAAGTGGTATTTTCAGGAATGGTTGATAATTTTGACTTTACATTTTGACTTTACATTTTGCAAAAGCAAATGTTTTTATTAACATAAATACAGCAATACTTATAATTAGAGTGCTATTCTGTTTCTTACGGAGAATATGGATTTAGCTTATTTAGCCTTATGTTAACAAATACAAAAATACTTCTTTTCCAAATGTACATTTGCATTAGAGTTCTGAAGTGAATGAACTAAGGCCCTGTTTAATATTTTTCTCTTCGTAAAATGGTTTTGAAGGCAACATTTTCTTCTACCAAATTCAGTAAAACAAAACATTTAGTTTTGGTTTATTTTGCCGAAGTAATAAAAAATAATGTTGATTCCAAAGAATGTTAAAAATTAGGTGTAATAAAAAAGAAAATGAACCTCTGAAATATTAATTGCTTATTTTATGGGTCTCTTTGTTCATGTTTATTTGTGGTCAGTTGTAAGGAAGTAAGCACTTTGCATCCTGCTGAGCGTGGAAGGCTTTAAATATGTATTGCATGGTGTTAACTTTTTTAAAGCATTACTTATGACTGACACATCCTGGTCTAGTTTACTCTTCCCGCTACTGACCTTGAAAGCCTGTCTGTGCAATAATTGCTTATTGCTGGAACAAAAGATAGTTCTGTCTATGATTTGTTTGAATTCAGGAAGCCGTGTTTGCCAAAGTAAAATCTTGGTGACGCAACTAAGTCAGGTTTCAGCAGCCACGCCTCTGCTAAGCAGTTTAAAGTTTTCAGGTTTAACCTTTGTTCATAGCCATATTCCTTTTCCAGCAAAACATTTGAGGTGCTTTGCTTTCTTCCTTTAGCAATGAAGCTGTGCTAAAGAAATGCCAAGCTTTAGAAGAAAAAATAGCATCGAATACTGTTGAGGTTTCCAGTTGTTTTGTGTTAGGGCAAGTGGATGGTCGAAGAATAAATGGATTCTCTTCCCACTCATTGTGGTAAGGTTGATGCTTAATATTAAGTGTTGGATGGTGTAGATGGTGTGGGTTTTGTAGAATAGGATTCCATAATGAGCTGTGCTTGATATCTGTAAAACAATGCAGATGCCATCACTGGGCTCCAGTTGTCTTCCATTGTGCAGGGATACTGGCCCAAATTAAGCAGGTACATCTTTGCTGCTGTAACCCAGTTTTTGGTGCAGCTCTGAGGTATTGCATTAACATTTGTCTTTGATATTGGTGTTTAATGCAAGAATACTTTTCTAATGAGCCATGCTGCTGAAAGTGCTCCTTCTAGGACTGTGTGGATACAGTTTCCACTGCATTATGATGAGGATTTGCCTTTCTGTAATTATGGATTTGTAAGAATCCCTTCGAAATTAATAGGTTTTGGACAGCAATTACAGTTCTGCAGTGTATATCACTACTAATGTGCTGTGTTGCTGAGTTGGTCCCTGTGCTGTACCTGCTGTATATATCGACCTCTTTCCAGGACTGAGTCCCTGGTGAGTGTAACTTCTCACTATTATCAAATTGACAGTGAGCACATAATTACAAATTAGCTGTTTTAACTGCTTTGGGAAAAAAACCCCAGAGTTTTGAAATTGAACCCTGAAGGATCAGCATTTCAAAAGTAGATCCATTCATTTCTGCCTGGAACCATCCATATTTATGCGTGTGCATACACATGTGGCTTTTAATTATCAAATACTGAAGTTTTGTACTGGGACTTCTGAAATTTGCCCCTCAGATGCAAATGCTAATTCTTGTCAAGCTCCAAAGTGCTTTAACCACAATTTTTGAATGTTTTCAGAATATAGAGGGCTGAAATCAAGAGCTATGGTCTTGGAGAGATTCAGTGCTTTGTTAGTACTCCTCTCCAACCAGATGCGATGCCAGGGGTCGATCCTTTGTTTACACTAGAAGTAAATAAAGCAGTCTTTTTACAGATTACTTGTGAAGAAGTGATAAAAGTAGCGTGTGGAGCCTCTGTTGTTCATTTGTCACTGCATTGGGTTATGCCTCATCTTTGTACTGCCCGATTTATTGCCAAATCATGGGACAATTGCCAAAGACCCTCACTGAAAGCAGTTTGTAATCTTCTGCCATGCTGAGTTAAAATGGACATGCAAAATCTGTCATTTACAAAACCAGACATTTTTCCCCCTCTAATTTGTTAATATTCCTGTGTTTCTTGCTCTTATGTTCCTGCTTTCTGACTTGACTTCTTCCAGGCCTAATCAGCGCCACTCATTTCCTAAGTCCCTTGGAGGAGCTGGTAAAGGATTTAGGCAAATTCTGTACCCCAAGGGACTAAACTGTAATTTCTTCTAGGCACAGACTAGGAAAATGAACTTACAACCCCCCCTTTTTTTTTTTTTTTTTTTCATGGGCAGCACTGCCAACCAACTTAATGGTCACCAGATTCAGAAACTTTTTTTTTAATTAAAAATTTTAATATGGTTACCTAAGTATTTAGTGTGGTCTATCATTAGGAAAAAAAAAAAATCCATTTCCTCATTGAGAACGTCTTCAGTCGTTGATATATGCTGACTTGCCTGCTGCAATGGAAAAAGGCATCTGCTGTGTTCAGTGCGCTCAGAGCTTGCATCTGGCTAGGAATCAGTATCTGTGGAGAGAACAGCTTCAGCTTTAATTGAACTAAAGTTGTTACATGATAGATGCAAGATACCTGAGAAATCCAGATGCTCAAGAGTGGTGTCTCCTAAGTGGTAAACAAAAGAAAACTGTTTGCCTGAGAAAACCTTTGGGGAATGTAACTCCACCAAGAATCAGGATAGTTGGTTGCTCAAGTGTTTGACATTTGTTAAAAGTTTCCTTGAACAAATGAAAGGGGTTTTTTCTTGTCTTGGTAATAATCAGAAAGTGCAGGCCTCAAATTAAAATGAATTTAAAAAAGCTTGCTGGAAAAGGCAGTGAGAAAGAGGAGGTATACAACATCTGTTATAGATGAATAAGGTCTTTTAGCTTCCAGAAGGTTGATTAACTATTGCCTTCCCCTTGGGCCACAAAGTAAGTGGTGAATGGTAAAGTAATGCGAATATAGGACAGTAAAAGACTTGGAAAAAACATGAAATAGTCTAATTTAAGAATGTTTTAATTGAGCCATGGTTTTCTGGCTGCATTTAGATATAAATGGTACCCAATCACTTGGTATGTGACAACCGCTGAGGAAGAGCTGGGGTATGTAATGGGGTTTTTTTTCTGCTTTATTAGGAAATATGTAAAATTAAGAGTGTTGATAATTGAATACTTAAAGTTATTCTATGCAGAGATGATCCTTTTACTTGAAGACAGATTTACGTGAAATTCACAGCTCATAAATCATTCTTGCATTGCCTCCCTGCAAGACTATTGGCAGTAGAACACGTTACTCTAAATATGCCTGTTTTCAATTAGCTCAAGGAAAATTCTCTAGTTACGGAAAGAACATCCATCTCCATTACCTACCTTGAGAATTAACACCCAAATACATTTGCATGGAGATTACCAAAGCTTACTCTGTGTAAGTAGTGATTAGGGCTGATTTTTAAATAGGAGAGGATAGGAAGATTTAACACAACTGCCTTTGAAATGTTTCTAATCCTGAGACTCAGAGCTGTGATCATCGTGTGTGATTTCCTCAGAAATGGAGCAGCACAGCACAAAGCATTTTGGGCTTGGAAAGCAGGGAGGTTTTCAGAGAACCAGTGTGATGCGAGCTGGCGCTGGTTGGGCTCTGCTGCAGGGCGCCAGGACGTGTCGGGGGTAATGGCAAGGCAAGGGCCTGCCTCGCTTGGCCCAACTCGCTCTTCTCTTCTGCATGGGAGAGCAATACAGCTCTTGGTTGGTTTTCCTCTTTAACAGCAGTTTTCTGCACACTCTGTCTACAACCTTCACCCTTTTTATTTCTGGGGTGAGACAACTTAGAGCTTTTTAGTTCTGTTTTGTCATATCGTCTCTGTGCCAAACTGAGACACCCTTGCTTTTTATTTGTGGCTTTGCCCACTTCATTGTGCTTTGGTTAAAAGAGATTGTTTTGTCCATGTTATTACAGATCCTTGCAAAACACAGCTCGTTCTGTGCTCTCATGGTGTTTCTTGTATAGCGAGTTCCACCTCTCCTGCATCGACTTTGTTCTCTTAATTGAAGAAAAGGCAGGGGACACTGCCAACTTTCACAAAAACCTTCTTTTCTTTCAAGGGGAATTGAAATAGTTTTAGTCTGTGACTTTTTCTATTGAAAACCAGATTTGTGTGAATTGGCATACTTGGAAATGAACAGTGTCCCATTATTGTGGTCAGTCCAAAATCCCTTTTTGAAGGCAGAGTGGATGATCTTGATTTGTGTGAGGCTGCCAAAGTAAATGTCACTTGAAGTCTTGTGGCTTGCACTTAGCTGGAACAATATACCTGGCCTTTAAATAAAACTTTTTCTCAGTGCCTGATCGTGGATGAAGAGCTTATTTTATTCTGTTTTGCTGCTGGTGAACAGATTTCTAATGTACTGAGTTAATAAGAACTATTTCTTGTTTTTCCAGTGAAAGAAGCATTTTCTTCAGCACGTACATTTGAATGTGTTAAGTGGCAAAGATACAATGTTTTTAGGAGCATCTTGTCAACCTGTTCTGATGGGGAGTACAGATTGCTTTGGAGCTTGTCTGTATGTATAAATTTGGAGGAGTCTGTTGCGTGAACAAATGTCTGCTGCTTCTAGAAAGTGAACATTTCCATAAATTAGTATTGTTATGTGTGTTTAGATTAAAGTGACTGTGGTGTGTGTTTGGGCTGCTAGGGAAATGCTAAGCATCTAATAATTTAAGTAGTCACATTTTCATTGTGGTCAAAAGAGGTGCACAGTATGCGTACGACAAGAAAAATACACTCTGTGGAAGGGTACGCTGAGGCTTGGTGCTCAGGCACAAAAGACAGTGCTAAAGTAATATTTTATATATACTCTGTACTGGGAATTATTGACATTTTTGTTGATAGCATATAAGTCTGTGTTTAGGAGGTTTTAAAAATACTTTAGAGATCTTCACACAGTTTATGGCTGTACAAGAAGCTCTCTGTGTAGCTGTATCAGTAGGGGTGTCAGTACAAAACTGGTCTTTTATTATAGACTTAGTGGACAGTTCTGGAGTGGCTGTAGTTTATTGTGTCCTGTAGTGCCCAATAGAAAGATCTATTCTGATCAAGGTGCTCGTCGAGGGGCCTTTGTCTGCTGGCGTTTCATGTGTCAAGATGCAGAGTATTGGTTACTAAAATTAAAAACTTGACTGTGGGTTGAATTTAGTATTTGGAGGAACAACATCTTTTTATCATACTTTTAGCTGGAAGGTGAGGATAGGAGAATTGGAGGAAAGCCTTGGCCATGATAAGATGGCTTGTGTAAGTCATGAGTCAAGGGTTAGCAAGTACCATTTTATTCTCCCTTTTAATTTTTTTTTAAATTGAATATATCTGTGGTCTCAGGCTTTTGAAGGCTCCAGCAGACTAATGCCAAGTTTTTATGGATTCATGTACTAGATTCATAGCTCTTTACTGTACAGCTTCTGAAAAATGTCATTTGTCCTTTACTAGCACAATAAATAAAAAAAAAAAAAATTTGGGAACACATTATTTATTGCTTAACCGTAAGTTCTGCGCTTTAATGAGGATAATATGCTTTCCTTTTACAAATGCTTTTAGTCTCCTGACTTTTGCATCCTATGTAAACACCTTCCACTTAAAGAAAATCTTGAACTTCTGAAAACCCCCAAGTTGGGGCAGGAATAGGAAGAGAATATTTTAAAGTGAGACCTTGTTTGTTTCTTTAAAATAATATATATAGTACACATATGAAATGTGCATATATTATATATTTATAGGTAAATATAGATGTATATATGTATATTTTTATATATATATGCGTATATATGAATATATATACACAAATATGTATGTATATATATGATTATTTTGCCAGCCTATTTCAGTATCTCTTATTAAGATGTCTGGTTACTGGTATTAAACCATTTTTGTAAAACTTGAAGAGAAGGAGCATTAGGGTTACCTCTATATTTGAAGAAGCCATCGTAGGGAGCACAAGTGCTCCATCTGAGCGGTGAACAGGGAAGAAAGAAGCACCACCATCAAACACAAACATGTGGTGCCATTTGGTGCAGCAGGTTGTTTCAGTGCCAGCGGTCAAGTCTGCGTTAATTTAATAATAGTAGTATTACAGTTGAGGCTAAAAAGAGGTCCTGCTCTTTTTGGTATTTTACCCTTGATTTCTTGGGAAGAGAATCGAGGAACTCCTACAGTAATTGAATGCCTTAATATTTTGTTGCTGTCAGAAGTATTTTATGGATTCTTTCTGAGAGATTGCTGGGTTATCACCACAGCCCTGAACTGAAGTTGCTCAGATGGGTGCTATACTGAAGTGCTACACTGAGCCATGAAAGGCTGGTAAAGCTAGCACAGTGCTTTGCATCGCTTTTCAGAAACAGATGATGCTCTTTAAAAAGCTCCTTTTTTTAAATGCCTTTCAGGGAGTGATTTTTGAATTTAAACATCCTGTTTCTTCAGGTTGTTTGGATAGAGCTCACAGGAGCACAAGGAGAGAGTAGATGCTTTGTGCATGAGGAAGCACTCCATTTAGCATAGTCAAAGACTAGTATGTGCCAAACACATAAAAGCAAGAAAACTGCTCTCAATTATTGAGGGGTTATGTATTTAAAAAGGGGTGAGGTGAATAAAAGGAAAGAAAATGTCTTGAGATTTTTCCAGTCCTGACTGATAGAATCTCTGTTGCATACATAATTTGTGAAAAGGAAGTAGTCCTAATGAGCTATTGGGCCATTGGTTTATGGGCCTGGCTCCAGGAAACCTCCTTGGAGAGAATAATTTAGTTAAAATGGCAGCGGTAATCAGGTGAAACTGAGAGGGTAGATGCTCAGCAACTTCAATAATAGAATGATACTGTCTCCCAAATCCTGTAACTGTGAGCTTCCTGATGTTGCTAGAGTTTCCTAGGTGGCACATAAGAGCTCCATCTGACCTTTTTTTCTGTAAGGTGTGGCTGTGATTTGCCAGGAGCCAAGGACCTGTGCATCCCCCAAGGTTCAGGCTGGAAGGTAGAGAATCCTCAGTTAGTCTTCTGGATTTGAGGCGATGCCCTAATTTGAGGTTTCCATAGTGATAAAATTCTTGCTGCCTAAAGTTTTTTAATTTTTTATTTTCTTAACAGTATCACAATTTTCCTAATGAGTTCATTTTTCCTGATAACTCCAATATACTTCCACAAGCAGGCTTATTTCAACAAGTTAACTATGGTGGTAGTGGATCAAGGGTTGCACTTGATGATCTCAGAGGTCCTTTCCAACGCGGCTGATTCTATGGTTTTATGATTCTAAGTTGCTAACTTGAACTACAGCTGGAGATTTTGTTCCTTTCCCCTCGCGTCAGGCTCCCTGGCAGGTCTCTGGTTTGGAAGTAGGTGATACCACCAGCTGATACAGACTTGTGCACAGGAAATGTTTGGGCTAGCAACACAGCAGGGTGACAAAGGGTCCTGGAGCCAATATTGCTGTTAACCACAACATTATGTAGAAGAATTGTTGGTGATAGCTAAGTGTTTCATATGCATTTTAAAAGCATGTTGTGCACGAATTCAACATGAGCAGCATAAGTGCCAACCACTGTCAGTTTGAAACCTCCTCTGAAGGGGGATTTTTTTTCTATGAAAAATTTCAGGGTATCAGGTGAATTTTTCTTCTCTCTGTTCTACTGTGTAAAACTAACAGCTTTGTTCAGGATAAGTTTTTTTTGTTTTTGAGGGGGAGGGGCTGGTGTGGTTGTCACATTTGCTTTTGCCTGTGTATAATCCTCAAACAAAACTAACTTATTGTAGTATATTTTTAAAACCAATTTACAGCAGACAGAACGCATTAACATGCTGTCCAAAATAACTACATGTTCTTTTGAAGGAGGGAAGGAAATTAAGGGATAAAGTTCTTATAAGCAGTACTAGCTGCATTTTTATAAATCAGAGAAAACTGGTTCGAGAAAAATATTAAATGCTCTGAACAGTTTTGAATGGATTGTGTACTGTCTTTATGCTTTTCTTTAATAAAAATCAGCAAAGTAACCATGCTACTCTGTAAGTAAAACTTTGTGAAACGGTTCTAGAGCTTCTACTAAAAAGCAAGGAAAAAAGAAAAACTAATTCCTCTGCAGTCAGGAAGTCTTGACTTTTTTTTTTTTTTTTTAAAGCTCTTTGTCCTACACAACTAATTTTTTTGGGGGTCCTTGTTTACTCTATCAGGTTTGGAACTGTAGAAACATGACATACAGGTCGATGACCTGCAAACAGCAACACTTGAACATAAACTGAAATATAAGAGGATGTTAACTGTTAACTCTGGGACTGTAGTTTCAGGTTCCTACATGCACATGCCATCTTCTCTTGCATACCAGTCTTGCCAGAGTTTTTCAGTGAGGTTTAGACCTCATCACTCATACATAGGAAAGAATAAGAAAATTTTTAAAAAAAGCTGAAGTAGACTAAATATAATTTTTTTTTCCCTTAAAGTTACTTTTTTTTTTTTTAATTGACTCACTGTCAAGCAAGGATAAAAATCATAATAAGTTGTTCAAATCAAGTGCATTTTCATCCTTCATAGTTCATCTCACTGCTTTAAATTTGAGAGTAGCTGCTGCGTTTTAAATAGGGCATGTTTGCAAGTTAGAGAAGGCAACTTTTTTCAAAGGTAACTACTCCAGAACATTATAGGGTATGGCAAGCTGAACTTGTATTTAAAAAAAAAAAAAGGGCAGCAGAAAGGAGGGTGGAAGAAAGATGGCTAGTTTGCCAGAATACTGTCATGCTTTCAAATAGAAGGTAAGACTAGAGGTATAATACGTGCAAAGTAATACGGATATTTGCTGGAAACTAATTATTTTGGGGCATGCATATGATTTCTGTTGAAGTGTCATACAGATATCCTTTTTAGGTTTTAATGCCTGCCTTTACCCAAATATTAAAACAAGTAACAGCATGTGTGCATATCCTAACAATTTGGTGATTTTAAAAGAGTTTTAAATGCTACTGTATTTTTGATATTACACTTAGTGAAGGTAATCTTGTTTGCTTCATGCCATGCAAGCTTGGGAAGAGAAGAAGAGTCATCATGAAGCATTTCTACTCAAATGAATCAGAAAGAAGTGTTCTTTTTGTTGGTAGTGTAGGACAGTTAAACAAACCAAAGGTGTTGCCCGTGAAAGGGGATTCAAATTCACTTTGCAACGTTAGAGTTTGTGTCTCTGAGCTCCTAGATGGTGTGAGCCTATTTTGCAGGTGGGTTAAGCTGGAGGGAATTTCAGTTCAATTTTGAAAACTTATTTTGGTTTGAAACCAAAACCTAAATAAACATTTCCGTTTTCTTTTAGCACTGAGATTTTTAGCAGTGGGGAACTTCTTGTCGAAGTGCTTAGTGCATACCTTGTAATGGAAATTGTGGGAGAATGTGAATAGAACAGAAATAGACCCAGCGTTTATCTGATAGTTCAACAAAAAGTAAATATTGAGATTTGTTTCTCTTCTTGTAATGGACTATTAAAGTGCAGCTGACTTGGGAATGGAGGGCTGAAGGGGACTATTTCCCCAAACAGTTGTGTAAAAAAGAAGAGTTTAGATGGGCCTGTTACTCCCTCTGCCCTGTGTTCTAACAAATTTAAAGCCTTAATAAAATGACCGTAAGAGTGAATAAACCACCGTGTGCCCTAGGGAGGCAGCAGGAAAGATCAGAGACATTTTTTCTACGTCTCTGTTGTAGAAGGGAATGTACTACATGTAAATGTCTAGCTGAGTGGGGGAACAGACCATACCTAAGCTACAGCATTCTCACCCAGGAAAGATCTACTCAAACAGTAGTAAAAATATAAATGAGGTGCTGTGCAGGCTCTGCTGAAGTTTTCTTGTTGAAGTACAGCTTGCCCATCATCTTTCCAGAGGGAGTAATATCTCGGGTTTTGGGGCACTGGAAGCCCTTCCACCAGCCTCTGCTTTTCCCCTCACAAAACAAGCCTTCATTTTCTTAAGAGATTTCTCCTGCCCTGCACAAGACATACCTACAGAGCTCTGTTGTTTAATTGCTAGGCTAGAGGATCACAAGTGCTTTAGCTTCCCTTATAAAACAGATTTTTTTCCCTATCCTCTGTCTTCCGAGTTATCTTCTCTGCACCTGTTTCAGTTTCATTGGTTTTAGGAAAGGCATGTGGTTTTGTTTTGCTTTTGACTTGGTAGCCACAACTAGGTATATAAAACAACAAACAGTGGCTTGCAAACACTTTATATGTTTAAATTTCATTTCGTTTGTGTTGCTCCAGCTAGCCCAAAAGACTGTCCAGTTTCTGAGAGATACTTTTTCAGGAAGAGCAAATTCTCCAAACTTTGGTCTTCTGAAAGTTATTATTTTACCTGCTTTTTTTCTGTGGTCGCTACAGAACTTATGTATAGCCCCAGTGTCACAAAACCTAAGGAACCCAGGACCTTGTCTTAGTCTGGATATCTTATCTTTCTGTTGCTTTTCTTTAAACCAGTGCTTTGTTCATCTTTAAAATGTTATGTGTCTATAGCTTAAATATTATTCCATGACATATCACATCAGTTTTTGCTTTAATTCAGGATTAAGCTCACTGTATTATCCTTTTTATAGGAATAAATTACCCAGGCAAAATCACATCTGCCTTGTCTTCATTTCAGTGTTCAATTACATTTCTTTGATCTCCTTTGTATTAATCAAGGTCATGCTTTTGCACTTGTAGCACCAAGGTTGCTCTTCCTTCTCTCTCAAAGTACTTCCTTTCCCCCTCCCTCTTGCACTGATTTTTGACATGTAATTGTTGTGAGTGTCAATTATTTCAGTTTTGTGAAATGGAGATTATCCAGATCCCCATATTTCTTTATTTATTGTAAATGGCCAATTTTTGTTTTCATACTGTATGTGGTAATAACCATTATCCTATCTTCATTTTCAGTGTGTCATTTTGTTATCTTTATTTAAGCAGAAGGCAAAAAATTCTTTGATGTTTTTCTTGGTTATTTTTTCGTAAACATCATCTTAAACCTCAGTATGTAGGTAGTTATCTTTCTCTCCCTCTTTTGAAGCTGCAGCGCATAGTAACAGTGATGCCCTAGTATTTCTTTTATATGGTTCAGCTCAAGCAGGCTCCCAGTTGGTTTTATTCTTCTGTTGGTGCCCTTTAACCTCTGAAACATGCTTTTCTTTCCCCCAAAAGAGGTTTCCTGCTTATTTTTAGCATTATAGGTCAGGTTTTTATTCATCCAGGTAGTCTGGATTCTTGAACAAATTTGTTCTTTAGCTTGGAAAAGAAACTGAATACTCTCTGACCTTTCCATATTCCGGACTGCTTGACTGTGTCCCTGGGAAATGATCAGAAATTATCAGGATTGGCTAGTGATTGCTTGAGCTTCTGGTCATCTCTCCTGTCCAACAGCATGAACTGTCTCTTACCATCCCTGTTGACCTGTGATTGATGATGACCATTAACCAAAGGAATCCTTCAGCTGTTATGTCTATGGCATTGGTAACTTTTATGTTTGTTTGGCGCTTTTTTTAAGTAAAATGTTAGTTTCTCAGGAGTTCATGCTTTCCATTGACATATTATGGGAGCTCATCTGCGGACTGCAGTCTGTGTTCAGGTGTAAATCTCTGTAGGATCCCAGTTGCTCTCCAAAGTGATAATTGGCAGAAGTCTCGTATTTCAGCTGTTCCATTTCTTAACCACTTAATTGGTTTAAGTGTTTCCTCATTCCTTTATTGTTGTTTTTTTGTTGTCCAGCTGGAATCTCTTGCAGCCTTTGGTGCCCATGTGGAAGCGGGTGTGCAGAGCAGAGACATGGCCAGTGTGCTGCAGAGCAGCCGGCTCTGTGTTCTGCAAGTCAACCTGATCCTCCTTGGCAGTAAAACACAGCAAACTCACTGATACGGTCAATTGCTCAGTCTGTCTGCACTGGTCTGGTTTGATGGATGGATGAATCCACTGATTAAGACTGTGTGTTTAGGATTTCTCTTCCTTTCTTTTTTTCTCCTCCCACATTTACTATCCTACCTGGAAAATTTGGCCTTTATATAAGTATTGGCCACATCTCAAAGATTGTTTCTTGTAATCTACTTCTTGCATTTCATAACGTGGCAAAGACTTCTTGTCTTCTGCAAGACTCATGCTTTTTCATGTAAATCTCTTAATTGTCAACTGTAGTGGGACACTTCAGTGCTAGCATGTGGAAAACAATGCATCATGCAAGAGAAATGTGTGGCCAATTTATTTGTGTGTGCATGTTTATAAAAAACAACCCTTTCTGCAGGAGACTGTTACTTTAGGATCAAATACTGCGTGGGAGAGCTGAAATTGCTGGAAACATGTTTATAGGGGAAATTCTGGCAGGTTTTAACTGCCATACGAGAAATGTGGCTGTCTAAAACCAAGAAGTTGTATGATTCTTTTTCCAGATGTGTTCCGTTTACCTTTAATTGCAATTTTAGTGTATGAGAAGGTTTAGGAACAGAAAGACTCGTAGAAAAGGTCTGATCACACCAATAATAGACTTAGGTTGTTTTCTAATTCCATGTGAACAGTAGTGGCATCTGCTTAAAGGTGCATGTATTGCATATGCAAGAGTTAGTGGTGTCTCTCTTTCTAAGTGGAAAGATAGATGTTAATCGTGATGTAAGTTTTATAAGATTAAAATTAACTTGTATGTCTGGGTCTGCTGTATATACTGTACTGTTCAGAGTGCTCCCTTTATTTAATTGCTCGGACCCTCTTCTGTGCTTGCTGGGGTTTTGTGATTTTGTTCTGTATGTTTGTTTTCTTTTTTCCCTTTTTTTTTTTTTAATGGTTGGGTTTTTTTCCCCTAATTTTTTGTTTATTTGCTTTTTTGTTTAGCTTTACTTAAGCTCCAGAAGGGGAAGAGATCATCAGGTCTGCTGGTTGTGGGTCTGTAGGGTAGGGTGTGCCTGGGGAGATTTCGGAGTTAATGTTGAGGAGAGATGGGCAGAGGGAAAGCATTAGCAAGTAGTGATGCCTGGCAGGGTTTGATTACATTTGAAATAACTAATTGTGATTTATGTTATTTAGTTTTCAATGAGAAGGAAAAGGAAGTGGGACACATCCTGCCTAACAACTTCTTTTAATGCTCTATAATTTATCTTTGCAGTATGTGCAGTAACACTGTTCAGATCATCTTCTATGGGGAAAATGTTCAGTGTTGTCAACTGTTGAGTCTTCTTCCTAATATTGCCTGTAGACATTCGTATTCAAGTAGCCCCAGGCATATTGTTGTTGCTGCTCTCAACAGGTGAGCATGTTTTTAATATTGATGACATTGGATACAGGTAAGGATGCTGAACGATTTCAGAAGGGGCATGGTGAGACAAGGTCTCTGCTACTCTTTCTAGAGATCTACAGAGATATCAGTGTAATCACCCTTTGTCTGGTGACTCAGACCAGAAAAAGGATCTTAAAACTTTTGAACCCCAAGCCAACTAATTAATAAGTATCATTTTGTCTTCTCACTTAAAGCAGTACTTCCTTTCCTTTTCTTTATGGTCACCAAACAGGTGCAGCATCTGTTGTAGCTCAGTTGCATTTTATTGTAAGCACTCTCTACCTTGGTGCTAGATTTGTCTTTAACGCACCCTAAGTGAGCTGCTCTGAGAGGCCAAGTTGGTACCTGGCTTTGTAGGTCGCAAATGCATGCTTGCATACATGCATAGACATTTTGAAGGCCACTTTTTTTGTCCTCTGTGCAGATGGGATCTTGTTTGCTCCTATCACTAAGGAATCTGCTTATGCCCATAAGTGGGTTATTTTTAAGATGACTTCTTATTGGGATCTGGGGAGTATTGTAAGCAGGTTGCATTTAGTCTTTATTTGGGGAAGTGCAGATCTTGTTGAGTGTATTATTTGCTACTTGACAAAAGAAGGGTTGTTTGCTAGATCTATCAACTCTCTGTTTTTAGACTAAGGGGAAGAGAGAAACACAAGAAATAAGAATTTAAAATATATTTTTTAAATCTTTACTATTACAGGAGTAGGTTCTTATCAAAGTCCTTTTGGAGAGCGGAGTAAAGTGTAAATTTTAAATCTATTTTTTTTCTGTCCTTTTGATGTGCAGATGGAATTGGAATTCTGTATGTGAAGAATCCTGGACTAATGTTACTTCTTTCTAGGCAAAAATACTAAGAGAAACTTGCTAGATTGAAAAGCAAAAAATATCCTTTCATAATACATCTAAGCATCTCTTTTAGCATAATGAGAGCCTCAAAACAGTTCCTGTCATCAACAGTTCATGCTTTAAATAGGAAAGAAAAGCAAAAACAGGATAAAAGGAAATATTTAAAATAAATAAAGGTATTTTGGTAGCCATCTGTTCTCCACTTGTTGGCCATTGTTCGCCATCTCTTGCCAGTATCCTCCAAACTTTATTTCCTGCTTGGTCATAAGTGTCAAACATGCTGATTTTACACCTTCTCTGTTCCCAAACTTGTGGAGTTAGCACTTTAGTGCATGTTGACAAAGAGAAGCAAAGAGTTTTAGTGTTATTACTTAAAGGTGGTCCCTGGAGGAATTTGGAAACAGACCCTTTGTGCAAGTGGTGTTGGGAGTGTGGCTTCTCCTTCCATGGTACTCCCAGGAGATCATCCTTGATTTGGAGAGCCTGTGTGGCTGGTATGTGTCATGTCTGTCACAGAGCTGGAAGCAGCCCTTGTCTTGTTTTGGCTGGTAAAGCACTGCAGCCAAGGGTTCACCTTAAGAACCCTTAAGAAGTGCCTGGTTTAGTGCAAACTTTGGGAAATTAAATACTTGGCTAAAGGAAAGAAATCTATCACTAGGAGGGTTTGCAGGGTGATCTGTGTTCGTGTGTTTTGGTTTTGACTTTGTATGTCTGGAATACTGTTGTGTCCCTTTGAGTTGTTTGACATGGCTATTAAATCACTACTTTCCTAAATTTGCCAGTGGATTGGAATTTTGACTCTTAATATGAAAAAACTGAGTTTGTTTTCATTGATATGCCTTACTGGCTTGTTTTTGTGATCTATAAAGCAATTTTAAAACTGTAGTGGCACAAAATTTTGGCTTACATCAAGAAGAATGAATAGCAGCAAAAAAATACAGAGTCTTGTCTGGCTTAAACTGGAACTTTAGGAATTTTGCACTGACAGTTCAGATGTGTGGATTTGCTATTACTGTGCAGTCCCTCCTAACTGTTCTGGCAATAATCCAGCAATGTTGGCAATACCTCGAGCAGGGCATGTGGTTACTTTTTTTATGAAACAAAAATTGTGTTTATCTGTGAGAAGGTTAGAAAGGCAAACTCGTAGT
Source organism: Empidonax traillii (assembly GCF_003031625.1). Lineage (NCBI taxonomy): Eukaryota > Metazoa > Chordata > Aves > Passeriformes > Tyrannidae > Empidonax > Empidonax traillii. Next base: position 71,400 of record NW_020956814.1, read on the forward strand.
TCTTCCTTATCAGTTCTGTGTGTTGAAGTGACTTGGAAATGCACCTGCCCATGTATACAATTGCAGAGTATTTTTCATAATGGTACCTGCTCAGTCCTTTCTGATACAGACACTTGCAGTTCAGACAGGTTAAACAGAAAAGGGTTTTAAAGGCTTTCTGCTTAATGCTCCAACACAATTAAAGCCTGGCTTTGTTTGTAGAAGATACGATCAGCATGCATTGGAACAATTGGTATGGCCTATAAAAATAAGAGGCTTTGTTCATTTTTGTTGTGAGTGCTCAAGTAAGCCAGAGTGAAGTGAGCATTACCAAGAGTTGCATATCCAGGGACTGAACTCTGCAATCCTCCTGGTAGAGGAGGTCTTGAACAGCTCCAGATGTGGGGTTTTTTACATCATCAGCTCTGTTGCTAATGGATATGACTTCACTGGGAATGTTTCAAGAGTTTGGTTTTCTTTAAAGCCACTCTTGAGGAAGCTGTGAAGTATAAGGAAGAGAATTTCTCTGTTTGTTTAATAAATCTGGAAATTTAACAGCCTCAAAGTTGCAAAAGGAGAAAGCATGAAAAGCAGACGTATCTGAGGTGCAGTGTTTAGGGGGGAAAAAAATAATCCTGAATTAAGTGACACAAAAACACATTGTCCTCCTCCCTGTGAGTTGGGTTCTGGGATTAGCCTTGTATTTAGGATGTGTTTCATGAATTAAAAAACTTGGATGTGGCAGATACTTTTCATATAACGTAATTTAAACAAAGGTAGTTAAACAGACACTGTGTCTGTCTGTCCTGTTCAAACTGTATCTCCCTGAACAGATCCTGCTTTCCAGTAGCTATGCCCAGCAGACAACCTCACTCACCTGGGTCTCACTCTCCTCCAGCTACCCCATATACTGAAAAATATTTTTGTAGTTGTAGAATGAACTTCCACCACCACCTCTCTATAGAAGGTTGATATTCTTCCCCTACCCATTCTCTTGTTAACATCAGCTAATTTCAAAAGCAAATCCAGAGTAGCAGATGCATCAGTGTTTTACTTTGACTGTGTTCAATTCAGGTGAACTTGAAACACTGATTCTCCTGTATCACTTCCATATTTTCTGAAGCCAGCAGAAGGCTTTGAATCAGTTCATGCTCTTTGTAGGATGCTGCACCAGCTTGCCTGTACTTAGATTAGATCATAAAGAAACCAAAGGCAGTGGAACATTTGAAAAAAATAAAATTTAAAAGTGGTATGCCTTGCTTAGGGAGTAAGTTTATATTGTTCCGTAACATGAGGGATAGTATCTACAACAGTACTAGCACAGCAACCCATAGGGGGAAAAGATGACTTTCTGTTATTACCTACAAAGATATTTATTTTTCAGACTACAATTATACCATCTTTTTCTCTTTAAGGTAAAACTTATACATAAATGACAAATCAGTGTAATTTTCTCTCTAAGGAAAATGTCTGGTAGTAACTAGTGTTTCAGATTTTAATAATGGATCAATTTTCAGTCTTACAGTCTCTCGTACTGTACCTCTAAAGCCTTTTTTTTTTTTTTCTTTTTAATTCTATTAAATCAGCATATTGGTTTTTTTCATCTGTATGAGTTTATTAAACTTTTTTTTCCTGGCAAAACAAGTATGGGAAATCAAAGTACTTTTATAATTTGCAAAGGCAATTTTTTAACTGGTGGAAAAATAGTATTAGTAGCCCTTATTTTTACGCAAGTAGCTGTGACAGTCATTGGGAACATAATACTATAAAAGAAAAAATGACAGTATCATATAATATTTAACATAGCCCAAGTTGTCCAAATGCTATTAGGATATAGTTTTATTAAAGCGTTTTTCAAAAGACTTTTGTATCTATGCAGTTACCTTGTATTAATAACTTGTTGGAATTGCCATGTTATGTTAAATTGTATATCAGTGTGTAAGGTGTAATAATCTGGAGATGAATCCTGGTTCCCTTTTTAATCAGCGGAGTTTCTCCCTGTTTTTTAGCCTGTCTATCACCTCACTTAGGAGGTGGTTCTGTGTCCAGAGCTGTGCCCCCCTTCTGCCCAGTGCTGCAGTTTCCAGGCAGGCTCTTCCCTGCTAAATTGTGCCACAGGATCTAAAACTTCCTTACCAAATCAAATCTTCCAACAGTGAATCTACTTTAAACTGCTAATTTGCTAATGATCTAAAACCAAACTCCTGACTTGAGAGGTTTGTGCCAAGTATGCGCTGTTTCCACTCTAATCCTTTTACTGAAGAGTGGTACCTTGAAAGCGTTTATCTGCAAGCATTTTCTGGCATGTTTTCAGGAATGGTCAGCTTCATTTCCACAGCTGCTGCCTGACTCCATCCTGTCTGTAGGAGAGTGGACCTATGCTGCTCTCCCCACCTGCATCGAGGTGCTCTGCACCACAAATGCGTGCATGTGGCACAGACAGCCCAAAGTATTGCTTTGGGTAATGTGTTCTTGCAGAATGGAGGACTTCACTGAAATAAATAGCTATTAAATATTTAAAAATCACTGCCACTATAGATAAATGCAATTGTTATTAAAAAAACCCACAACAAACCCAGCACCTTTTTTTTTTTTTTTTTTTTAATGTAGCCCAAATGCTTATCCTGTGTTGATGTTTACACATGCTGCCCTTGCTGGGTGGTCAGATGCAACCTATCTCCAGACCATTTTCTATGGCTCTCGGGATGGGTGATTCAGTTTGGATTACAAATTCAGTTTACGGTTTGCTAGTGTGTTCCTTGTAATGTATATCCTGCCTAAGAGTAGCAACTGATTTATAAATGAGAAAAGGAAGGAGACAATGCAAATAAGCCGTGTTCTCTCATGTCTGTTTTTTAATGCCACAGACCTGATTTCATCAGGGAAAACAGCAAGATGCTTCTTCCAAATTGTTGTTTAATTTAATCCTCTTCTTTCCACTTCTCCTCACGTCCCTCCAGTGCCCATATGCTCCATTTATTTTGAGGATGCTGCAAGAACAAACTGATTTCCTCTGATTGTGGGTATGCTTGAAAACCTGTAATTTGCCTTAATCGAAGGTAGTGCTGACCTCTTCATTGCAATGAAGCAGATAAAATCAGTTGCCTGATTACCCATCAAATGAGTTGCTCGTTAAATTAGATAATTCTCCTGTGGTGAAACAAAATGAGTGATTTGAATTCTGTCAAGAAACTAGCAAAGGAAAATAGTAAGTTATAAATCCTCTTCTATGAAATTCTTTAAAGATATGAAGTATTGTCATCTGTAATCCACAACTGCTTTCCCTTGACTTCGTTTTAAAGTAGCTGGGGGGGAGCTGCCTCCTTGTGAGCAACCTTGTAGGGTGATAGAAGCTTCAGTAAGGTGGTTTTGAGGGTTACTTTTGCAATACAAATGTGTCTATGTTAAAATGTTAATATCCTGGCTATTTAAGTGTTGGAAAGCTGCACAAGTACCTTGCAACAATTCCTCAGTTCCTGACTGCAATAACATAATTTTCCACTCTATTTTCACATGGAGTGGCAGAATATTGAGCAATTTGACAGAATAGTGGAAAACTATATTCTTGATGGGGATGAACACTCTTAAGATTGCTTCAAATCTGTTACATTGTAAGTGGGATGCATCCTCAAATGATGCCTAAAGAAACACGCAACATTTAGCAAAAACTTCAGAAATGGGGACTAGAATTTTCTTGGTATTTAGGACACTCTTTTCTTAATACCATTCCTTTTGTTCTAATGTCCTGCAGTACAATTTGGTAGTGCATGCTTTCCTGTAGAAACCTTCATATATATTTAAAGTAAAAACAAACAAACAAACCAGGTATTCGTGCTGTAAATACAGCCCATGGAGAAATAAAATATCCAGCATTACAGGTTTGTTACTTTCAAGTAGATTTTGCTGTGGGCTCTGTTAAGATAGCAAGTCACTAACACTTGGTTGAAGGAAATAGCTGAGTCTTCCTGTTTATAGAGGTAGCAGGCAAAACATTTCTACTAAATAAAACTTAAACTGAAATTGTAGCATTGCCTGTTACTCACTGTCCTGCGAGCTCCTGTGGTGATTACAGACTTACAGATAAATCACTTTACCATTTGTTTTCTGAAGCTTTTGTTTTGATTAAAATGTCTTAAACATGCAATAAATTCTTTAGACTTGAGAACAGAATAAGAAGGAATGTGGATTTTTTTAGGGAACTTGTATACCAGACTGAATATTTCAGTGGTTAGATGTAACCTATGGTATGCGTGATTCAGAAAAAAAAATCTCTTAACTAATTTTGATCACTGTATTGAGATTTGGACATCTTTCATGTCTCAAGACTGTCCTGAGATCAATCAAGTGTTGCTTACTTTAAAAATTTGGAATACTTAGGAACATCACAGACTGTAAATGTAATAATGCTTTATTATGTCCATAATTTAAAATCTGTGTAGCCATGTGCATTTGACAGTTCTATAATTCTCCATTTGGCTTTGTGGAATGCTTTAAAAATGACACAAGCTGATATGAGAAAAAGTATTTACAGCCCATTTCATAGGTAACATGTATTTCAAATGGGAGTTGCATGTTCAGGTTGTCTGTAGGCTAGAACTTAGTGTTAAAAAAGAAACACACACACTAAAGTCCCCAAAACTTGCTATATGTAAAGGTGTTTCTCAAGTGTCTACCCAAAAATCCTCTGGTGGAATTGTGCTCATTACTCGTCTACGAGGAAAGGCTAAGTGATTTGGGTTCATTCAGCCTGGAGAAGAAAAGGCTTCGGGGTGACCTTATTGCAGCCTTGCAGTGCCTGAGGGGAGCCTACAAGAAAGATGGAAAGGGACTTCTTACAAGAGTATGTAGTGACAGGACAAGGAGGAATGGGTTCAAACTGTGAGAGTAGGTTTAGATTAGATACTAGGGAAAAGTTCTCTTCTATGAGGGTGGAACAGGTTACCCAGAGAATTTGTGGATGCCCCATCCCTGGAAGTGTTCAAGGCCTGGTCAGACGGAGCTCTGAGCAACCTGGTCTAGTGGAAGGTTCTCTGTCACTGGCAGGGGGGTTAAAACTAGATGAACTTTATGGTTTCTTCCAACCCAAGCCATTCAGTGATTTGTTGTGTAAACTTGGCACGTAAGCACAAAGCCCACTAACTTCTCACCCACACATATCAAGAAAAATATAAATGCTGCCATAGTCTGTATTTCAAACAAACAAAAAAGAAGAGGGAGTGGGGCACACAAAGATAGTTTTTATTATTTTTGTTTACTTTGTATGCAAATATATAGAGATTATTCCTTATCCTAATCCATTGGGAGCTTAGAGCAGTCCGTATTTTGTCTTGTTTGCTAATGAAGAAGTTCCTAATGAAGTAGTCCCATCACTCCTGGTATTTTACTCACTTAGCTCATGGACTTTATCCTTCTCAAAGAATAGATGGGTAAACTCTTCATTTGAGTCTTGATTAAATTCCTTTTACAGTTGTGAATTCAGTATGTTTTAGATTATTCTCTTGTTTTCCAGCTGTTATTACTTGAAGATAACTAGGTAGATGCCGAATACAGAAGCTTCTTGTGGTGAAGTGAGGACATAATGAGCTTGATCACTTACTACCATAACCATCTCCACCTCTTAGTGTGGTTTCACAGTGTATGGAAAAGCATCTTAGGTAATATGATCCCATCAAATTCCTCCTGCTTTCGACCTTTAGTCAGTCTCTGAATCTTTGTTAAGCTGGATCCTTGGAAAATAAAACTGCATTTCTTAAAGCCACCAAGGACCTTCTCCATTTGTCTTTTGTGGTGTTTTCCATTTGTGGTATGATGTGTCTTTGTCTTCACCATAACTGTTTAGTCTGTCAGTTCAGTTAGACTCTGCTGCTGCACACCACAGTTTCCTCTCTTTCTTCCTCTTTCAATTTAGCCTTTTTGTTCTTTCCTTTGACCTTTAGCTGTCATAACAGGATTTACGATCCAGGGGAAGAAATTATTTTTCCTCACCTATAGAATGTGTTTTTTTCTGGCAATATCAACACACATTTCTGCAGTAAAAAGTTGACCTTGGTCTCAACTCTTGTGAAAGTGGTACCAGTTAAAATGGTGGGTTGCATGTGTCTTACTGTCCTTTGGTTATTCTCCAGAGAGGCTGGCAAAGGGGTTTTTTTTGTAATAGTATTATTCCTACAGGAAGAATAAATGGGAAATCAATACCTAATTTTATGTCAATAATGTTACTCAGACTTTCAAGTAAACATGACTTCTATTCTGGCAGATTTAATTTGTTGACTTAGTTGAAAGGTCTCTTTTGACATCTCTGTGTGAACCAAACTGATTCCTTCTAATGACAATTTTTCATCAAACAATTTATGCAAATCATGTGGCTTATTCTTCCTATTTTATATTCACCAATTTTTATAATAGTGAGAATATAACTGAAAAACAAGAGAAGCAATCAGGATTTCCATATTTGTCTTTTTTAAAAAAAAAACAAATGTGTATTTTGTATGTTTTTCCAACAGCATTGATCCTAAACCCTACGTGAGGATTTCACAATAGTTCAATCCTATATTTGTAAATAAACCATGTTTAATATTCTGACCCATTTTCCTGGGAGTACAAAAATCTCTTGTCAACTAAATTTAAAGGAATGACATAGATATAAAACTGTCTCTACATATTCTTTGAACCACTTTGTTTAGTAGTCTGTGCTATCAGAAGGGTAATTAATTCATGGACTGTACAGCTGTTATGTGTAATAAGTCAAAACTGCATGGCTGTAAATGATCTTTCGATAAGGTCAAACTCTGAAGTGGTGTAATAGTCTAAGGTCTGACACCTACATCAGATTTGGGTGTACTAGGTAATATTTAAATCACAGATGGTGAGTTGATGCTGTGTGGTTGCAAATGGAGATGATCACCCCACCCGTCAGGTGGAAGATTTGTGATGCTGGCGTATGCAGAAGTCTGGAAGCCAAAAGGTGTTCCTAGGCCTTTAGACTAAGCCAGACTAGCATCTGTGGGTTTTGTTCCTCATTTACATGTGTTGCTCTACATCTGAGCCACCCTTTGAGATGGGGTGGGGTGATCACAGTGCGATCCCACATCGTCCCAGTGCACCGCTGAGCTGGTCACCCACTGTGCAAGCCCTCTGTGCATCCACATGTCTTGTGCTGGACATCCTCAATAAGAATTAGTTTTGCGTGAAGGATTGCACTTTTTGGTAGTGGTGTTTTCATAAAGGTTTTTCTACTTCCTCAATATGTTAATGGAAACAACCAACATTTAGAGATTTGTTGACATGCAAGAATGACATTTAATCATTTTTTGAAAGAATTTGCAACTCTTAGGCAGTGTCATATTTCTAGAGGTAGATACTTTATTTTGAAAGTGCTTTGTTAGAAAACAGTTTTGTAGTTGGCCTCTCTGGCAGTGTTTCCCCACTTCTGCATGGCAAAAGCAGTATTTTTCTTTCTGTTGGCATGAACTAAATGATTACATAGCAGTCACTTCACCATAGCTAGTCCATAATCAAGCTTCGGTATGACTAGGATTACCAGTTAGTTGTCATTATTAATAACCAAATTTTGCTGAGCACTTTCAGGAGATGGAAATACTTCATATTTAACAACTTTGTATGATTTACCTGTAGTTTTAAAAATACCACTTATGCAAAACTTGTGCATTTGAAGCTGTGTAGGTTCTTGACCAGAGACGAAACCGATTATCTCCATAAAAATACAGACTGCATCTGACAAGGATGCCACTGTTCAGACTCTTCCCTTTCTCATGGACAGGGTTGCATGTTTTCATGGGCCACCACCTGGGTTATGTGGTCTGTACTGTGGTCTGGAACACATGCCCAACGTAAAATTTGCAGGAGAAGCCCTTTTGTGGCTGTGTTTTAGATTTAATGCATTTTCATCTTGTTTGCTGGATAGGCAGGAAGGCAGCTGCAAGCAGTCTGCTGTGCAAGTGCTCCAGGCAGGCAGCGGAAAGCATGCTACGGCTGTGGTTTGATGTTATGCTCAGTGAAATACCAACCTTACACATTGCCACCCTTCCTACTCTCCACATCAGCCTGCTGCCACCTCCGTTGTGTTGGTGCAGCTGCTTCAGCAGAAACCCACCTGACAAAAATAAGCCTTCACGTGGTTATTCTTAAAAACATGCATGTGCATTTGGAGGGATTTGTATTGTTTGTAGGGGTTTTTTCCAAGTTAGGCAATGTGTGTTTGGAAAACAAATAAAACAAATCTCCCCATTTAGATCCCTTTCCTAAGCTGGTTGAGCCAGGTTTAGTATGGTTTAGTTGTGGAGGATAACCTCAGGACAATTATTAAGGTCCAGTGTTCACCTGTTGTTTATCATGTTTTCTGTATGCTGTCTTTTTTCTCAGAAGAGAAAAATGCCATAGGCTGAAGGAGCTCAGTTTAGCCTGGGAGCAGGGTGTTAAGGGAAGGGCCTCTGGCACCATTGTGTGCTCTCTGCTGCATCCTGCCCCAGCACTGCTTGCTTGGGAACTTCACTCTCTTCTATATCAGTTCTTATTTTTCTCTGTTTTCTGGCAATGAAATGAGATTTACAAATGTAGCTTTTTAAAAATCATCTTTAAGTCATCCACGGACAGAGCTGCTGTTGACAGGCACGATTCCCACCACTCTTTCCAGGGGGTCCTGGAAAGAGTGTCTCCTCCCTGCTACTTCAGGGTTCATTGTGCCATACACCATGTGACTGGCCTGGTAATTTTTCCTGTCTTGATGTTGATGAGTTAGGTTTCATGTTGTTCAGTCTCCCAGTGGGCTTCCTTGTGCAGCCCCGTGAGCTGTATTGGCAGGAGCAGGATGAGAATATGGGAAGGATGTAGGAGAAGGGCAGGGATGCTTATTTTAGCAGTAGTGCTGCCGTATGCCAGTTGTAAGTGACCTTAATCGTAGGCAAAGGTCCTGCCTTCTGTCATTCTCGGTATTAGTGCTTCAGAGAATGGGACTTTCCTAGGGTTTTATTACAGTGCCAGCACCTGGAGTGAAGAGGAGTGAGCAGATTGCCACATGCCACAGGTGATAATGGGAGCACTGAATCCTGCAAGATTGTTCTTCATAGCTGACGAACCTCCGTACACCCTGCTGGAAACAGGCACGAAGCAATGAGCATCCTTAACCAAAGCTTATCTTTTAAAACTGTGCTTAATTACTTTGTCTCATCTGATGAAATAGCTTTGATCTGTTGTGCTAGCTTGGTGATAACAGATGAAACATCGTATTAAAAACAGACTGAAAGAATCCCCCCCACCCCTCCCCCCCCCCAAAAAAAAAAAATTAAAGGCTTCAGGTCTTAAAGAATTGGGTAGTTTAAGTTAAAGAAATCGTTGTTATTCTTTCTTCCATGGGGTAAAGCTAATGAATGCAGCTGCTGAAAGGTGATACTGTTTGCCGGTGAGGTTAGTTGCCAATTCAGAAAGAAACATTGCTACAGTTTCTTTTCAGAAAGAAGAAAGCAAAATGATTGAAGGATTGTTTGCCAGCGGAAACATGATTGATTTTATACGTATGAGGAACAAAATTAACTGGTGCTGCCCTCTTGCAGTTCAGTAAGAAGATGGTCATTAAACTAGTCTCAATATAGTTACACTATGTGATATTTAGGTACAGCTACAGGTTTTCTAAAGAGAAGGTATGTAGAGAGAATCTCCAGTAATTTTTTGGATGGAAGATAACTGTGATTGACCTGTGCAGCAGCTCTTGAATCTGATGTCTTTTAAATCTGAGGGAAATTGAGAAACCCTAGTTCTGCGAAAACCAGTTTCCAAATTTCCTGTAATGGCATGTATTTTCTTAGGAGCAGTATTACTTGCCGAGGAAGCTCAATAAGTAGTCTTCGTCTTTGTTTTTTTAAGTATTGAAGATGTCCTGGGAACAAGGTGTCTGTTCTGTAGTCAGTTTTGGGGGTATGGGGCAGAGGGACCTGCTTCTTCCTCCTCTTCACGTGGAAGTGATGACTCCAAAAAGTTCATGCCTTCCTGTGGCCCTCTTCAAAAGCTGGAGGAGCCATTTGTTCCCACCTCTGAAGAAAAGGTGCATTGGGGTGTGTTTTGGCTCCTGAAAAACTGAAATGTCTCTAAAATTATTCTTTTTGTAGGTTCAGAACCTGACTGGTGCTGCTGCAGTCTTTGAGACATCCACTGTATTTGCCAAGTGTAGTGTTCCTAAATACCCATATATTGGGGGTAAACAGTGAATGAATCTGTATTTGTGCAGTGAGCAGAACTCTGTTCCTGATCTTTAAGATGCTTTACTATGTTAGATTAAAGTATTAGTTTTTCGCATGATGTAATAACATACTTTGCACTGCTAATAATCTGAGAAGTTTTTTCCTTTTGTGTATGTGTTTTATTTTGGTCTGTGCCATATTTTAACTATATTGGATGTTTCTTGCCAGTTGTATGTAATCTATTATTGTTTAGAGCAGTAATGACCCCTTATGATTGCAAATCAAGCTTATTTCTGCTCAGTGCTGGTCTTACCAGCACACAGAATGTCTGTTTGGCCTCATGGAGCATTTTTGCCTCAAATTTCTTCCAAGGCTTCATAGCTATATTGGGAAGAATGTCTAGTTTGAAAGGATACCAAAGTGTGCATGTTAAATTGTTCTGTCTGCCCAACCCACCCAAGATAAAAGACTCAGTGTTTCATCTTGCAACATAGTGGTTGGGACAAGTTGGAAACATGAGTTCTTGGTCAGTCCCAGTGCCACAGCTGCGTGTTGAGGCCCATGTCTTCATTAGAGCCCTTTCCTTAACTGTGTGCCCTTGCCTTTTACCCTTTATCATCTTCCACCATTCAGTTTCCCAGTCCTTTCCCGATATTAATCACAGTAGTTGTCTGGCTGGCTTCATACTGCAGAGCTGTGTTCAGCTGACTGCCTTCTCTTTTTTTAGATCATTGCAGAGGTCGATTCCTCCGGTCTGTCAGGAGCTGCTGGAAAAGAAATATAACTACTGTAGTTATGTAGATTGATAATTTTGGGGAAAGCACACAAAACCCATTGTGTGCTGTCTTAATTATATGTGGTATGAACCTATGAACATTCTCAGCAACTCTTTGTGATGGTGGAAAAAACCCTACTGCCCTCATTTTTTGAATGGAGACATGGACTTGCCCTGTGGTGTTGTTTGTTGGTTGGTTGTTTTTTTTTTTGTTTGTTTTTTTTACTATCCCACTGCTGTCTGGAAAGTAAAACTTTAATCGAGACTTATTTAATATGCTTGCAAAGTTTGAAAATAATAAACTATTTCAAGTATGATAGAAGAGGCAAAATACATGCAGTACATATTCACAAATAGTTTTGTTTTGACATTTATCTTGCTGTAGTCATTCTGCCAATTGGCTTCAGGCACGGCTACCAAAAGAATGAACACATGTTGCATTCATTAGTTCTCATCTGGCTGTGCTTCGTCTTGCAAGACAGACAAAATCATGATCACATTAAATAGATTGTAATGCGTTTGTAATACGAGTTCTCTTCTGCTGAACAGAACGATAGCTTTGCAAAGCTGCTGCTTTCAAGCCATGATATTTTGCTTACTTTTCATATAATGGATTGAGTATATTGCCAGTGATGTCATTGCTCTTTCGTCTCGAAAGATGTCATGTGAAAAATATTCCAATATAATCGAGAGCAAACAACCACCCCCTTCCTCTCTCCCCCCTCCCCGTGTGAACCTCTCGTGTCACGTTGCTCTGTGACTGACGATATATCTGGGGTGTTTCTGACAGATAGACAGACATGCTTTGGAACGATAATGGTTTATCTGAACAGACCGAGTATAAAAATCGTTTTCATTAGTTATTTGTGGTGGTTCTTTATGCCCGGACCGAGGGCAGACTGATCGCTGTTGGCTTTCTATAGTTGGCGTCACGGTTTTGCCGCCGGCCGCGAGCACCGTGCGGGCGCGGTGGGACCGGGCAGGGGCGGGGAAGCGTCTGTTGCCGATTGCTGTGGTTTCCTACGGGAAGGGTGCAGGACTCCTCTGCCTGCGTGCGAGCAGCTGCCAGTTTCCTGCTCGGGAGCAGCTGGGCGAGCTCCGCTTCCCTCCGGAGAGGGTACCGGGGCCCGCGACTCCGGCCGGTGCCGCAGCGAGCGCGTGGCCGCCGCCTGCGGGCCGGCCCCTCCCCTCCCCTCTCCGCGGCCCCGGCCCGCCCCCGCCGGCCTCCCGCGCTCGCTGCCGGGGCCGCGGGGAGAGGCGGCGGGGACCGGCCGCCGCCAGCAGGGCTCGGGGGTCGGGCGCCGTCCGCTCGGCGCCCGCCGGCCGGGCCGGGGCGCGAGTGCTCGGGATCAGCCTCAGCGGGAGGGCGGCGAGACCGGCTCGGCGTCGGCAAGAGGGATGGAGGAAGCCTTGCTCTGCCTGGGCGCGGGCTGCGACCCCTCGGCGCTCGCCGCCTTCTGCACGGGTAAAGTACCGCGCCTGCCCCGCGCCGGCGGAGCCCGCCCCGCAGCGCCTGCGAGGGCTCTCTCAGTGTGGCCTCCAGCGGTTTCCCATCCCGGGAGGGGAAGGAAGGGAAACCTGTTCGTACCCCGGGTAGATCCTACCATGTGTGGTGCGAGGGCAGCTCCGCGTCCCCGACAGCAGCCGGCAAGGGGTGCCTGCTGAGCGGCTCGCTGCCCTGCGGCATCCCAACCTCGAGAATAAATTTAAAAAAAAAAAAAAAAAAAAAGCTTAATAAAATTGTGATGTATGTGGATAACGGAGGAAACGACAGGAAGGCAATGACGAAGTTAGTGCTCGCTGGACAGAAGGCTGCTGGCGCGGGGCAGCGTGGGTCCCGGCGGGCCGGGGCTGTCAGGGGGACGCGCTTCGTGCGAGGGACCCTTCGCAGCCCTCGGGAAAGGGCGGCTCTCGAGTGTCCAGCCCTTCCTTTGGACCTCTCTGTTTGACGCTCTCCAAAGGAAAAGTCAGAGGAAGCCCCGCTGGGACGCGTGGGCTGCGCGGGCCTCAGGCAGGCGGCAGTAAAGGCTCGCTCAGCGTAGGTAGATCAGAGCTGCGGCTCCAGCCGTGCGCCTCCGGAGCGGGGCTGGCGGTCTCTGAAACATGCATTTGCCCTTCAGAACTAAGGTTTTCTTTCCCCCCCCCTCGGCTTCATTTTTACTAGTGTCATAGTAAAAATGAAATATTTCAATGCCGACTTCATTTCTTTACAAACAGCTGCTGTCAAATTAGCCTCTTCAGTGTGACTTGGGTCATTAATTGCAGCGTTCTGACTGCAGCAACCAAAAGTATGTGGTCTTTAAAAGACCAGCTAACCAAATGATCCTCACCAACAAATCACACCAGAGATAAGATGTGTTTCTCTTGTATGTTGTGGAGAAGTGTGTTTTTCCGAATGGAGCGGACATCACCGAGCAGATCTTTGTTTGCTGATTTGTGCCATGCGGCATCTCACGTGTAAAACCTTACACTTCTGGGCTGAAATATGATAGTCAACAGGAAAGTGTGTTTAAAAAAAATAAGGGCAAATATTTAGTGCATAGATTTCGATGGGTATATAGAGGAAGAAAGGAATGACCTTGCTATGGTGTACTTTTCTAAAGTGAGTAATGCACTGTACTTTATCTGCTTCAGAATTCAAAGTATTCGGTTTAGAATTCAAGATGTTGCAACCCTCAAGAAAAAGGGGAGGGCAAGCTGGAAATATTAGTATTACAAGTACGTCGTATGAATTGTTTTTGCACTTTTGCAAGGATTTTTAGAGTAGAAAAGAAAGGTTAATGTTTAACTGTTTGTCTTCAGAGCAAAATTCAAAAGAACAGTAATTTTTTCGGCAGCAACTTTAAGCTTTGCTACTGATATGTAGAGGTTTATGTTACCAACATTTCCATTGACTTTAATGGCTTTTAGCAAGAATTTCTGTGATCGTCTGTAAAAAATGTAGCAGTGTCTCAAACTTCAGCTTCAGGCGTATCTTGAAATTCTGAAGTGAGTGTGACATGATGGACTTACCTTTTGAGAATTGCATAGAAATCCAGCAAAATAAGGTGCAAGAAATACATTAGTTTTTCAATGCATATGTTCTACGTCAATTTTTTTCTGCTTCTTAGAAAATTACTTTGCCCAAAGTCTTGGTGAAGCACTGAGGATTTTGCTGAATAAGAGCTAAAGACAGCATTTTTAATTAACAGAAACTATGACTTTGGATATTATCAACAGGGCACT
>NW_020956815.1:0-4708 GCF_003031625.1 Empidonax traillii
ACAGTGACTTTTTTCTCTTTTAATTTGATCATGGAATTGTGTAATAGAAATGTATGATTATTGCCTGTCAGTTTTGAGCCTTGCTGTCTAATGTTGTAATTCCATTCTGTAACCCACCCTGTCTTTTCTAGTATAGACACTGTAATCCTAAACTGCATGACAGTAAGATAATTAATACTAGTAAATAATGTGTGATGCCGTGTGTAGCTGCAAATATACAAAACATTAAATGATGGCGAACAGCTGCTATAGAATAAAAAGAAATTCCTAGATTTTTGCAAATAAAGGACAGTTCTCTGTTGAATGTGTTGTTAAGGCCTTTCCTAATGTGTCCATGTATACCATGCATATTTGTTTGGGCATCTGATATAACTCCCCTCTGTGGGACATATTTACGTATGTTTTTCTTCAATGTAATCTGTAACATCTGCATATCTATGAGTTAGTGGTCATAAAAATGTGTGTAGAATTGTTTGTTCATATTGAAGATGTTAGAAGCCTCTCTGACAGCTTGGACCATAATAGACCTCCTTGGTTTCCTAATACTTAGTTTGAGCTGCACATGACCAGTGACAACCTCAGACATCTTCTGGAATATGGCCAGTAATATAACTATAGCACTGGTCTCATTTTATTTCAGCCAGAAATTACAGAATTTTATTTTGTGATTATTACATATATATAGTAAGTAGTGACTTAAGTTAGAGCTTGCCTGAGACTTCTGCAGGTAAGTAGATTGTTTAAATGGTGGCTTAGGCTTTTCAGCACCCTTTCTACTGTACTCACAAATATCTATGTCATGTGACATCTATAGATATATATTTATAATATTTATTAAACAATAACTCAAGTAACTATTAATTTTAGCTAATTGTAGCAGTATGACAGCATTATCTGTATTCAGTGGATCTGGTAATGATGACAACCATCAATTATTATACAGGTTGATTTTGAGTGTTTTTAAGCCATGCTGATGGTCAGATTCCCTTCTCAGTTTGCCCACCTTTTTAATTACAATTTAGAAAGCTACATTCTGTATCTTTCGATTCAGTTGTTTTGTTCCTATAAATAATTTTGCTATAAGGAGAAAACACAGCTATAAAAACCATGTTTGGTATTACACAGGCACCTAGCCTCATGCTTCACAATGCATGAAAAACTATATACTAGAAGTTTATTAGTGGCACTCTAATGTGGCTTGTTTTTGACTGGAGTGTTCATAGTTCATTGCTTCTTGGAAAATGTAGTATTTCAGATCTGCTGTTTTTGTTTTGTGGGTTTTTGTTTGTGGGCTTGTTTTTTGTTTGTTTTTGTGGTTTTTGTTGTTTGTTGTTTTTTTTTTTTTTAAATTCAGAACTTAGTAACATCAAAATATTATGCTTTGGAAGGACTTCTTTATTGAAATGTGTCCTTACATTATTAAAAAAGAACTTATTCTCATGAGAGTAAACCTAAAGGTTTTGTTCCAAGCTATACTGGCTAAAGGCTTTTCCTAACAGACTGACTCTGTAATCCAGACAACTGATCTGATAGGGATGGGTGGCTCCTGGCTTTACTTCACATAAAATAATTCTCCTTCACATGAAGTCCCAATTTGGCCTGTAAAGCAGCCTTTAACTCTCTCTGTAATTCCAGAGTGTTAGCAGAGGTATTATAGTGGACTGCAGATGTACACAGTGAATTAATGCAGTAGAAAGTTGGTGGCTGCACAGCTGCATGGTCACCGAGGTCAGACACCTCATTCTAATACATCTGTTTCTTCATAAGCCATTTTCCAATAAAAGACACACAAGACTAATGCAAGTGTGTTCAGTTATGTCTAGGTATCTGTGGAAACCTTGAAGCCCAAGCCCAGAGGAAAGCTTCATGTCAAATTAATGAGCAAATTAGTCGCTGAACCTTGCTGCAAGCAGTTTCATGCCGTTCAAAGGATAAGCTAAAATCATTCATTTTTGAGCTGTTCTAGCCTGTAAAGTGTGTTAACAAAAAATTTAGGAGAAATTACTCCAGTTTCTGTGTTCTGCTGTTGAATGACTATAATTCTTCTGGTGATTTTGTTCCAAAATCTTTACTCAACTTAAGGGATGTGCTGGGAGTTGAAGCTGAGTAAAAATTAAATGGGCTTAACATATTCCTTGAACCCTTGGCTTTTTCCTTTTGCCTCTGAGCAAGTGTGAGTGTGAAGGCTTGCAGGTCTGCTTTGGTGCAGAATCAAACAGAATAAAGACATCTTGCCAATTGTAAAACCTAGTGGAAGTAAGGCTTACCTTTTCCATCCTGGTCATTTCATATTTGAAAATGACTCTTCTGCTTTTTGTTAAACCACCAAGGTGGGGAACCCCCAATATTTGATCAGAAGCATTCGCTAAATTTCATCTGAAATTTGAAGACTCTGAATATATCTTATTTACAGAGAAAATTACAGTAGTGAAATAAGCTGAAATTGAATAACATGTAGTGAAAGGAATTCAATCTCTCTGACATTTTTATCTTTTAATATGTTTATGAAATAAGGGAAATAATCTTAGTGTGTGTTGCTGTGAATTAGTAATTATTGGTGCTAGCAAATTTGTGATCTCAAGGTAAGTGTTGTGTTCTTTAAGGGTTTGAATTTTAAAGGACTTCTGTATTCATAAGAACACCTAAATGTCTGTCCTGGCTTTGAGAACAAGTGCTTAGTAGTGCAACAGACTTCAGTGTAAAGAGAAGGAATTTTCTTGGGTGTCTATGGTTTTCAACATTTGGCCTTTTTTACACATTTGACTATATATAGTTGCTGAATTATTTTGAAAATTTGGCATCAAAAGGAACCATCAAGAATGAATGTTTTCAGGACAGATTACTCTGAAGAGCTTTTTACCTGAAGGGAACTGAAGTGTATTGTTTCTTAAAATTAGAATGCAAGGTATAAGAATTTTTGTGTTTATCCTGGCTAATGGCAAAACTGTGCTAATGATGTAGGATTGTCTTCAACTTTTAGACAGAGAAACCTCTTCTGCTGAAGGTAGTGGTAAATCTTTTTCTTTTCCCCTCAAGTAGTTACTGTGTTAGCTCAGTTTTATGCCACTAGTAAAACTAATTTTCAATTTCTTTGGAGAAAAGAAACTTGCAGAGTAGGGAAGCACACTTTAGACACTTTCCAAAAGAATTACTTTCATTACAGTACTTTTGAGCTGAAAAGAAGTTAATAAATGCTCGCTTTGAGGATAGTGTGGAATGGGTGAATATAACAAATGGATTTTGGCTAGAGGAAAAAAGCTAGGATTGTTGTAGACATTGGCATCAGCCACAGCCAAAACAAAGCTTTGTTAAGAGAAATGGTTCAAGTAATATGTCTTCAGTGCTATTAAAGTAATTAATTGCACATCCATACTTTATAATCAGTATGATTTTCAAGCATTAAATGAATTATGTTAGGACCTTTTTTTTTTGTTCACACTAAGTTCATTTGCTTAAATACAGATTGATTTTCATATTACTGTTGAGAAATATGAGAATTTTGCACAAATATTTTGTCCCCTAACGTGAAGATTTTTCATTCAAATGTTAGATGTAACATAGACTGCAGAGGTGGCTCAATGTAGGGAGTAGTATGAGCACTGTTAACATAGGTGCACTTAGTTATTCTCATACACATCATGAAGGAAAATGGGAGAAGGTAGCTCTGTATGACGTTAAAATGAACAGGCATATCAAAATAGAGTGACTATATTTCTATATAGTGATATATTTCTATATGCTGCTAAAATGCCACACCTATATTGATAGTTTAAACCACATCTGTAATTCCATCCTTAATGTCCTCTATATTGTAGTTTATTCTAACTGCAGCCTAAGTCTAATTTACATAATCAAAAAAAGAGATCAAAACCCAAACATTTTCTAAGTACACATTTTCTTTCTAGAAAAAAATCTGTGTGCTCATCTGACTAAAACTTATTTTAATAGAATAGTAACATTACCAACTGTATGCTAGGATTCCTTTGGTATTTCTCCTTCAGTCCTTGTCACAGATCTGAGAATTTAGAGCTGTGTTCCATGTACCAATAGTAATTTCTGTGAATTGCAAGCAAACTTCTTGCTTAGGTTAGTGGAAAGGTCTGATATTTCTATATAAGCATATGCAATGCTACAAGAATTGTATGAAAGACATAGTCAGGAGACGATCTCTAAATTAAAGGATTTTTGTCAACTTTGCTATCAAAAAATTCCAAATAAACTATCAATACTATTTTGATCTTTTCATCTAGCAAGAAAGCCCAAGCATTAAGGTGAGATTCTGATAAATTAGAATAGTAAGTGATATGCTACCCAAAAACTGTCCAAGGAGCCAAGTAATATAATGGCCCTGAACAGCTGTAAATGTTTACACTAAGAACATATTTTTAGTGTCCTCAGATAAAACTTCAGTAGGTTTTAGGTTACATCTATTTGTTTTATTTTGAAGACAAGAGAATAGTTAGGAAGATGAATAGAATGATCCCCCTTCCCTTTCCCCTTCTGCCTTCTCCAGAAGGCAGGGATCAGACCCAGCCAACATGGGTTTAGGAAGGGCAGATCCTGTTTGACCAACCTGATTTCCTTTTACGATCAGGTGACCCACCTGGTGGATGAGGGAAAGGCTGTGGATGTGGTCTATCTGGACTTCAGCAAAGCCTTTGACACTGTCTCCCATAATATACTCCTGGAAAAGCTGGCAGCCCATGGC
>NW_020956815.1:6129-8039 GCF_003031625.1 Empidonax traillii
ATCAGGCATTGGAACAGCCTACCCAGAGAGGTGGTGGATTCACCATCCCTGGAGGTTTTTAAGCAGAGATTGGATGTGGCCCTTAGTGCCATGATATAGTAATTGGAGTTGGATCAGGGGTTGGACTTGATGATCTTGGAGGTCTTTTCCAACCCAATCTATTCTATGATTCTATGATTCTATGATTCTCAGAGTAACATCTAAAAAAATTCAGTGCTAGAGAAACAGGTGCATGTAAAACTCACAGTACATTCTAATTTCTCAAGGAAGTGAAGGAGAAAGTGGTGTTTTCAAAGTGTTTAGTCATCAAATTTGCATTGATTTCAGTGTTGCAGGATTTAACAGAGAGATTTGTAGTCCAGAAGTACGTCGGAAGTCCAAGTGTGGTAGTACCTTCCTTCTCAATTCTCAGTAGAGAACCCCCACTGGATTATTGAATTTCCATATCTAATGCAAGTACAGTCTTCTGTACTTAGGTTCAAAGCTGTTCAGCTCTTCAGATATTGGAAATGGTTTAGGTGTTCATGCTGTAAACAGTGTAGGGTTAGCAAGTTATTTAAGGTCCTGATTAGAGTCAAGGCAGAGAATGAAACACAGTGCATAACTGGTCCCATCCTGCAGAAAATGTAAGCTTAATAGATCAGATGAATTGTGTTCTAGAAATGACTGTCTCTTCCTTGACTGTAAAGTCTACACATCTACCTGATGTTTATGTAGTGCAGATAAATTGGATCCTTACTAACACTTAAGTCTGAGCTTATTTTTAATAGTGTTTCATACTGGATATTGCCTACATCTGTATGGTGTACATTTGTTAGGGTATGTAGAATATCATATTTCAAATGTAAACTTGAAGTAGATTTGTATATAACTAAAATAATGTCATCACAATTCAATCTCTTTCTTTTAGCTGAGTTAGTGCCCAAGTGTGCAACAGTTGTTTGTTGTACGTAGTGCCTGTATTCATCTCTTAGTTTTAGCATTTTAGTGTTAATGTTTGGCAAGGAATATTTTTTGAGAGCAGTGGATATGTCATGGTTTTTTAACCAGTTAAAAAGCACAAAACTGCTTACACCCTCCTCTCATCCCATGGAATGGGAGAGAGAATTGTAAAAACTAGTAAAATTCATTTGAGATAAAGACACATAATAGAACAGAAGATCAAATTACAGCCTGCACTCTGCTGCCAAAGGGATTGAGAAAAATGCGTTAGTGGTATCAGTTGTAGCTACTACTTGGCTATCTTTGCCTCTGGTTCACAGTGAAGTTCTATCAGTGTTTAGTAGGGCAGCAATCAGTGGCACGGCGGTGTGACTTCATTTCAGGCCAAGATAAATTAGGATTTCACACTGCCCATATAGGGCTGAGTTAAAGGGTGAGTGGATCCTGCTGGTGACTCCTTTGCTCTCCAGTCAATGAACCAGTTTATGGATGGCAACTGGGGGGTCTCGGTGTGATACTGCTTCTGGTGTAGCATTGAGGTAGTGATTGGCATCTGCTGTTCTTCAACCTTCCACAACCCCATAAAAGAAGCGTACTCTGAGAGATCTGGTGAGGTAGACAGCTATTTAATTTCCTCTGTCTCCAAGGCAGCTATACTGAAAGCCCACTGATATCCTTTAGAGTCCTTGACATACTCTCTCCTAAGATAGTTTCTGCCAAGGATGCATGGAGCCTCTGGACCAGTCCCAAAGGCAGTCCCAAAGGAGTGCTTTTGCCACTCATTCCTAGTCAGGGTCACTTCAACCTCCAATACAGTCTGTTTTTGGGATATCCCCGTCATTGCAGAAATACCAATGGGAATTGATGGCATTACAGTACCCTGTACATCAGTGTCTACTAGAGCCTTGTATTACTGTGGGTCTGATGTGCCAGGTCATTGAATCCACACACTCCAGTGAGCCCTCTCC
>NW_020956815.1:8634-8809 GCF_003031625.1 Empidonax traillii
TCAGGGTCACTTCAACCTCCAATACAGTCTGTTTTTGGGATATCCCCGTCATTGCAGAAATACCAATGGGAATTGATGGCATTACAGTACCCTGTACATCAGTGTCTACTAGAGCCTTGTATTACTGTGGGTCTGATGTGCCAGGTCATTGAATCCACACACTCCAGTGAGCCCT
>NW_020956815.1:13143-81481 GCF_003031625.1 Empidonax traillii
GGAAAAGGTGGCTGTAGATCTCTCACAGAGAAGACAAAATCATTGCCTGTAACATATCACTCTCCTTTTATTCTTGAGCAACTTTCATGAAAATTAACCTAAAGTTTTCCAGAGTATTCCGGCATCAGCCATGTGGCCCTCAGTTTTTTAATCTTGCTAACATTAAATTACCTTAATTTAATGTGCATCTACATATGATGTGTTACTACAGTAGTGGTCTTGCTCTTCAGTACTGCACTTTGAATGCAGGATTTACAACTCGCATTGTACTTAGAAACTATTAGCAGAGCAAGTTGTTTAGGATGATCAGGCATGGCTCCTGCTTTACCTCTACTCTTTTATCTTTAAGCAGTAAGTATTTAATGTACTGTATTATTAAATGTGAAGAAAATTCTGAGAAAACTATTGCATAAAGAAATGATGAAGCCTTGTTCTAAGCAGCTGTTTTGCTTTCCAACATGAGCTATAATTATGGTAATTGCAATGATAAATGTTCCTTTTAAATGTGGTTTCTAGTAAGTATATCCCACTCACTTTTTCAGGGAAAACAAATCCCACTTTTAAGCACCCAAAAGCAAATATTCATTTCACATTTTCTCTTTCTTTTCCCCTTCTCTTGGATCTACAGAAATTTATGATGAAGGTAAGCAAGTTAAACATTTGGTATTATACTTCCCGTGAATTCCTATATTTTAATTCATTCTATTTCTTTATTTTTAACATCAGCATTAAACTTGCCTTCATTAAATAAAACATACTGAATTTCCTAAAAATTTGGATTTAGAAACTGCAGTGACTATAGTTTGATTTGGGGTTATGGTTTATTTAGGTCATGAAGGACCAAAGGGAATCACCTTTATGGAGAAAGGATTTTTGGCTGGCTTCTCTAGTTCTCATTTCAGGCTTATGCTTTCAGTAAGAATGTAGTGTTATTTGGTAAATACAAAAATCTTGAGACAATGAGTAAATAACAGAAGTCACAGTAAAACATCTGGGCATTTTGGAAAGCAGGGACATCAAACTGTTTCTTCTGTCACAAGAATGGTCTTGATTTGGTGTCTGAGTGGGGTGGGTGGGGAGCCCTTGGGACGGAGCTGTCACTGCCTCAGGTCAGCAGGCATTTGCTGTAGCTCTGCTTCTCAGAGCTGCTGCTTTTTTTTTTTTTTTTTTTTTTTTGACAAAGCACCTGGTGAACCTCTAAACATTTAGCATTTTAAATACCTGACATTTGAATAATTAGCAGCAGTTTTCACCAAAATATGTTGTTTATACATTTTCTACTTTAATTATCAATGTCTATTCCCAATTCAACTTCTAAAATACTTATTTTCCTCCTGTAAGAGTTTGCTTTTCTATGGTATGGTCTTGCTTCCTTGTCACACTCCCAAAGGGAGAAATTCTGGGCTAGATAAGCAGTTCTATTTTAAGGACTGTATTTAATGATGTCAGAGGAATTTTCTTAGCATTATTCCTCTGCTGATCCATCTTTTCTTCCCACTTGGCTGTCTGTCTTATTCTTTATCTGTGAGTTTCTTTCTCAAGTGACAAGGATGATTCACATTCCTTGTATCATACAACAACAGAAAAAGCTTAGTCACAATTCTTAACCTGTGAAAAATGCCTCCCTCCTCCACTTATTCAGCTCTAAAATAACCAGGAAGATTTTTATTATTTCTTCTATGTCCTATGCAGATAAGGAGGAGGAGTACGGGGGAAGAGAAATCTTCCCTAGACTAAGGGAGAGATGGATAAATTTTATTCTCTTGGGCAATTTTTTTTCCAAAACACTGAAAATACTTGAAAGTAGATGTTTGTAATGGAAGTATTGCCTTAACCGTAAATGTTTGTTTTAAATATAAGGCTGGAAACAGATGATCAATATTGTGCATTTTTGATTTATTTTTACTGCTTTGTGTGATTTTCCTTCTTGTGAAGTTTTCCATTGCTGGGGAAGTGATAATGTATATGTACTGTCAGAAATATTAATAATGAGGTATATTTGAAGTGTTTCTAATTCTGCCTTCCAACAGATCAATATTAGCAAAATTGGGATCATTTAGCGTGGGACTGGAAAATATTTGTCATCATTACCAATGTTCCCAATCTTTTTAATGAAGATAGTAAAATATTTCTGTGTTCTCAACTGAATAAGACATGCTTAGCTTTTTATTGGCCAGTTGATTTATTCACATGCAGATTTTTATGTGATATTTATATAAAGCATAATTTCACATTGTGATGCAACTTTTAATTCAAGTTAACCTTAGGAAACCTATAGTTTAGATAAACTTTTTTTTCTGTTTTATTTTTAACTTGGCACAAAATAGAAGGTAATCATTGATCATGTCAGTGAAAGAAGTTTTATTTGTTTCTCTTCCCCCCCCTCCCTTTTTTTTTTTTTTTTTTTTTTTTTTTTTTTTTTTTTTTTTTTTTTTTTTTTTTTTTTTTTTTTTTTTTTTTTTTATCATAGTGGCCATCATTATCTAAGAGCAGGTACCAGCAGTCATCAGTCATACTTAATCTCCATGCCTGTGTTTTTGCAGCACTTACTGTTTTGTAGGGAATTTATGAAAAATCAATTAAATAAGTAGTGGTTTAAAAGTAAGCTATAAAAACTAGAATATGTATATCTTGATATATTCAACTTCCTGTTTTGTTATTCTGTTGTAATATATGTACGGGCTACAATGAGACAAACAGAGATTTTAGACTGTTTGAATTCACCCTTTTATATTGCTGTTAAGTGATAGAAGGAGAGTGAAGGAATATTATCTCAATGCCATGTGTCAGTGAATTGATTTACTTTGCACCTTTAAATTCTTAGCAACTAAATGCTGTGGGTTTAGTACTAGCCACTGGAAGTGGCAGCCCAAGAGCACAGCAATTGCAGAAGAGTCTCATTAGCTATTTGGATTTTTTTGGTAGAATTCCAGGCCTCTGGGCCTGGGTGCTGTTCCTTAGAAAAGGTAATTCTGTCTGTTTTGTATCAAGATTTTTAAAGAAAATGGATACTTCTATGAGCAAGAAGAACACATAAACTTCTTGGCTCACTCTCTAGCTTTGTTTGTAGTCTTTACTGCTTGCAACATTTTCAAGTTCTCTGATGCTACTGAAGATTTAATTTCCCAGCATTAACATTCCAAGTGTTAGTTGTTTAGTTTTACCTTCCTAATCTTGTCTCACAAGCCTTCTAGCTCTGTTCCAGGGTTACTTCACAAGTTCTGCAGTGATTCAGCCTGTTTCCACACACTCTGGTTTCACTACTGCTTGGGGTTTTCTGGTCTCTTTGTTTGGCATTCATCTCACAAGACTGAAATGCCAGGTTTACAGCCATGGATATTCTAAGCTCCCTGTATGACTGCAAGCAGAATGCTCAGATTTTAGGTGGACTGAATTAGTTACCAAAAGGGCTTTTTCCTATCCACTGGCTATTTAGTTGCCTTAGGCTAAATTAATCTGAGTTTGTATTTTGTCATGAAGTGTATTAGGTCTAGTTCCAAAAGAGTTCATTTTCCCCACTGCAGCCCTCACAGTGCTGTGCTTTGCATTGGTGTCTAAGAAAGTGTCAATGATACACTGGTGTTTTGGCTACTGCTGAACAGTGCTGGCACAGCATCAGCACTGTTTCTCCAGCGTTCTGCCCCCACTTCAGTAGGCTGGGGGTGGGCAAGATCTTTGGAGGGGACACAGCTCAGACAGCTGACCCAAACTGACCAAAGGGGTATTGCATACCATATGATGTCAGCTCAGATATAAAAGCTAAGAAAAGGAGAAAGTGGAGGCATTCATTATTTACATTTACCTTATGGAGCAACTACTACATGTGCTGAAGCTGTGCTTCCTGGGAAGTGGCCAGACATTGCCTGATGCAGGGAAGTAACAAATAAAATCTTTGGGTTTTTTCCTTTATTTGTGCACATGCATGACCTTTCACTTTGGGTTTAGCAAAAACTGCCTTATCTTGACCTACAAGTTGTTTTCCATCTTACTTTCACTCCCCTCTTCAGCTGAGAAGGGGAAGTGACTTGGACACTTGGCGTCCAGCAAAGGTCAACCTACCACATCAAGAATTTTTTGTAGCTTTGCATAAACTGTAATTGATCGTGGTGGTATTAAGAGAACGGGACTTCCCATATTTTCCAGCTGGCTGTTTCCTAGTGTCAGCAAGAAGCTCTCGTTAATCATCTAACTTACACCCAGGGTTAAAAAATTTACACAGTGTGTAATTGTGGGGAATAAGAGGTCTCATAAACCTGTGGTTGTCTCCTATTCTAGGCAGCTTGTAGGACTGCAGAATTGCCAGTTTTAGGTAAATACTGACCTCCATCAACATCAGTCTAGAACAGATTAAGAAACTGCATATTAATAATGAAATCAATAAGTGAGTAGTTTTGACTTTGCTATTGAAATATTTGCTATGCAAATATTTATGTGTAGAAGCATAGTGAGGTGGTTTTAGACTGTGGGACATCCTTCCCTCCTATTCCTCACAGTTCTTTTTAGTCTCTTCCTGATTTCTTTCACTTTCTTGCTAATTCTGCCTTCTCCTGAGGGATAATTCAAAAGCTTTCAAGATCTGCATTTATTCCATATCCTTCCAGTAACTTTCACTCTATCTTAAGGTTGCTTAAATGGAAACCTTAAATTTCCTTAAATGAAAGAAATCCTAAAGAATTTTATACAAACAAAGCATGTTTCTTCTGTGTTCACAGTTTTCTTTTTAAAGAGCTAGCTCATATTAAATACTTATATTAGCTTACTGGTTTAAAAACTTTCATCAGCATCTTGATAAAGGCATTGATGCCAAAAGCTTTACATGTCTGATCTTAACACAGGTTGTTTCTGACTGGGAACAACATAGTCCAGGGCCTAAATGTAGTTTTACTCAAAATGTGTGGGAGTTGATTTTTCTCAAGTCAATGCATGTGGTCAGACTCAGATTTCCTATTTGACTTCTCTTCCTAATGGATCAAACCCACAACTTCAGAATGTAAATAATTTTCCTGCATGAAAAATTTCACAGCTGCAATGTGGGTCCCATGGAAGGGAGTTGGAAAAGATTCCATCACTGGAGAAACATGTAGGTTTTTTACATATAATTCTTTAGAGCTTCCATCACTGGTGGGTGCAGTTTCCTGCTTGGTTTATTTTTGTGGTGGTGATGGTTTTTAATTTAAAAGAGTTCATAGTAGGTAACTGTAGGACATTCTGTGTTTAATTCCATACTTCTGCTTATACATTTAATTTTAAATCTAGATTTAGAAAAGAAATTTTTTTTCATAATTTTGTAGTTTCCTAACAGAACAAATGTTAGGAATAAACTACTGAACTTCCTTAAACTTAGAACATACTTATAATTTGGAGAAAATACTGCCTTTGTATTTATATTTACAAGTGTTTTTATGGATAGGTGTCCTCTGTATATCATGCTGTTGTCTCCAGCATCCAGTTTATGCTTAAGATGACCAACATTAGTGTGCTCCATTTTAATGAAGTGTGAGTACTCAGTGCTTTAAAGGACATTTTTTTACTCCAATGTACATATGAAACAACCACTAAATTTTACAGTCATATACTAAAATGTAACAGGCATATCTGAAATTTTTAATGTTATCTTAAAGTATTTGCCTTGGACAACACTTCCGAAGAAAAACGGGGAGCATGTTGCTTCTTTTACTGTACAGCTTCTATACATGCTTTCCCATATTAAAACTGTTCAGTGCCATGAAAGTAGTTGTGTAGTATTTTTTTAGAAATCCATTTAGAACAAATATTGAGTCATCCTAAGTTCCATCTAGACTGCTAGGGCTGGATCTGGGGCACAGAGGAAATAGAAGGCTGAGCAGCTCATTGTAATAAGGTAATGGTTTACCATTACAGTTAGTTATATGGATTGCATTTTTGATTTGCTACTGATGTCTTGTCATTTATTGTTTAACTTGATTTTTTTTAAAGTTTTGTCTTTTTAGGTCCTTCAAAGCTTTTTTTCTCCACAGTTTACCCTTTGTACTGTCATTTTCCCTATAGTGCATGTCAGTAATTCCATTCTACGGATACAGACCCATAATGGAATGAAGCAGGAAAAGCCATTACATTGTTTTAAAAAGTCACTGTGTTATCTTGCATGACTTTTTCTAGAGTGTGAATCAGTTCCTGTGTTCTTGTGACACACTCAGTATTTTTAAATTGCTTTTGTGGGTGACTAGACGTATTTGAATAGCCATGTGCTAAATGCAATTGCTGTCATGCTTTCTCAAGCATTAGATTTCTGAATAATGACAATGTTACATGCAGAAGCTTTGTCTGCATATACATAGAAATAACTATCTTAAGTATATGCTTTTGCATGATTGTCTTTCTCTGGTACCTCCCTGAAGCTCATAGCTTTTTCCCTCTTCTCACATATTTGAAGATTGTGTAGACCTGTGAAGAAAAACCAGCAAAGAAACATCAGCATTTACTTCCAGTAGAGTGCTTGTTGGTCTAAGAAATGTTTTTCTCTTGTAGAAATAAGGCTGTTCTTTTGAAAGGAATGGAAAGGTAATGGCTATCTTACTCAAAATCACGGATGCCACAAAGCTATTCACCAACCTCTAAAAAGTCTCATTTAGAGGTTCCCAGGAGCACAAATGGTTCCAAAACACTTATTCAATGTCACCATGATTAATTTCCTGGAGCTTCTCATGTGAGTCCAGGAGTGTAGCAGTGCAGCCGTAGGCACAACAGTGCGGGTGCTACTGAGTGAATTTTTTAGTCTGTCAAATGATTACATGTGTGGACCTATGGCAGTCAAGTATATACAAAATTATACAGATATAAAGGGTTTTTCAAGTCCATATTAACATATCTTACTGCAGTAAAATAGATATTTTTGGTTCAATCTAATTAGAAATGTGTTGTTTCACGTTATGCTACTTCCATTGTTTGCACATTTTACTACATAGTTTATAGGTTGTAGCACTTGAGTGCCTTTTGGTGGTTTAATCCTCTTTCTATTAAGATAAGAAGGAAAAATAAATATTTCCCAATTTTAGTTTATTTCCCATTATTTTTGTTTCAAGATAACACTCTTTACATCAAATTAAACAGCTGAGATCTGAGTAGTCTATTCTCATTCCCTGGTTTAACAATGTGTTGAACTTGAAAGCTGTGTATATATTTTGAATGCTAACTTCTTCAACTCTAATTCTTGTTGTTATATCCTGCCTTTTCCTTGGAAATGACTTTTGGGTAATGAGAGGTCTCCAAATTAATCTTGTCTTCCAGCTGCAGAAATATTAGATTAGAGGTGGGCAGTTTACGTGAAGTTTTCACAAGTACTGTGAATTTCCCCCATATGCTTTCAATCTCAATTTATTGTCTTTAGTTTTCGCCAGTTCAGAAGGCTTTTCAAGTCTTATTCTAAATCCTAAATTCTTGGGGGATAAAATAAGAAGAGTTTTGTGTTAATGTAGTTCATTCTTCTGAATGACATAGCTTGCAGAACATTAGTGGTGAGTTCTTCTTTGAACACAAATGTATTTTTGTCCACCCTGTTTTTATTTGAGAAATGTATTTTTCAACTTAGAAATTACTCTGAAAATTGGAAATTAAAAACATAAAGAAAATAAGACTCATGATAAATAAAGTGGTTGTTAGGAACTTTCTTGCATTATAATGCCAATCATATATTTGTGCAAAATCTGTGTGTGTTATGGATTGAATTAGTCAGCACTGAGGCTTCCAAGAAGTCTTACTTGCTGAGTTTTCTGAAATGTTTTTATTATTTCAATATTACTAGAAACTTGGTAAAACTTCAGTGGCAGATCTCATCTTGGATTTTGCAACTTTGCCACAGAAATCCGGGTGTTTAGCTTCTAAATTTTATTTATTTATTTATTTATTTATTTTTTAATGGAAAATTTACAGCTTTCTGTGGGAAATGGAATGGATCATTTGGAAAATCAAGGATTTTATCAGTAAACAATCATGGTCCAACCACTACTTCCTATGCAGTTTTGGCATAAAGATAAATGCTGAGTATTTAGCTATGAAATGAGCCATTAAAATAGGAAATGAACTTATAAGTATGTACATATCCTGGATGATAAGCACCAAAATGGAAGGCAGTTTCATAGAACCAGCTTTCTTTTCTAGCTTTTCCTGTATTTTTCTGTTTCATCTTTTCAATTCCCCCCCACTTGGATGGTTTGATTATGATTTCCTCTCAGAAACCTCTAAGTAGAAAATGCTTAAAATGTTTTTTGGAACTCTATTTTCCATCAAAGAAACAAACAGCAAACTTGCTTACAGTTTTTTTTTTAATGGGCAAAACAATATTGGTTAAAAAGAATTCTCTTAATCTTCTTGGAAAAAATATCTAAAACCACTCTGCCATTTTTCACAGAAGTGATTGAAGTTGTTTTGAGCCAACCTTTTTCCTGTTCAGCTACAAGTGAGCATTAACAAAGTAGGTGCTAGACAGACAAATAAGTATGGCCAAAGTAAGGGCAAACTAACATTGCTGTGATTTTTATTGGTTACACTACTCCTCTCATCTTTTGTACAAAAGGCAACTAAATCTTTATGTTAGATATCAAATTTATGGATAGTAACGCAGAATAATTTTGATAAATTTATTGGTGAAATGCTGATAGGGCAGTATGTTCACAGCAGTTTTTTTCTCTTTTCCCCAATGTGATGAGCAGCAGACATTCAGCATTCATCAGGCCACACAGTGGCCTGACATTATCAAATGTCTTGTTCTTTCCTTGTGCTTTTAGAAAAAGTGGTGGTATTAATGCTAGTTCAAAGCTAAGCCTTCATATCTTACTGTCAAGTCTGTGTCTGTGACAAACTCCATGACTTTGATTCTTTCTCAATACAAATTCACGTCATTCAGTCTTCCAGAGAGGTTTTTGAATGTTCCTCCTTGCATTTTGACTGCTATGCAGTTTGTTTAAAGTCAAAATATACCTTGTGTCCGTCAAGCTGCTCTTTTCTCAAGATAAAGTCAGAAACTTTTGGCAGTTATTTAAAAGTGCTAAAATTATTATTTTTGAAGTGCTCAATTTTTCACCACCTATTCCTATTATTTTTTTTCTTGACGAAGTAACTCAAAGATCAACAAATGCAAATGCATAAAAGATAAAGAAAGGCAATGAGTAAACGAAGAGGGGAAACAACTGTGTGTTCCCACCATAGCTATTCAGTTAAATTGATCTTCAGCACTGAAGTACAGTTGTCAGTGACATAAGGAAGAATGACTATTTCCAGTTTATTCTGTAATGAATCTGATGCTCCAGACAAACAGAAGGTCAGTCTACTGTGGTAAAAGAAAGGATTTAAAAACTGTATTCAAGAAATTAAATTAGGAGTCCTATGTGGAAGAATAATGTTGCTTATGGAATTCTCACATTTATAGACTCACAAAATACGTATTTATCAATACTGCTTGAAGAGTATGTTATGCATAATGTTACATGAGTTGTTCTGTCAAATATGAACTTAGGCTCTTGACAGTGTCTTGTCAGACAGTCTCTGCTCCTGTCCAATGCCAGTCATCTGCATCTCAGTCTAAGGAATAAATAAATCTTCAGCAGAAGTTGAAGCATTGCTCATGCTTTAACAAGATTTATTTATTCTTTTATGAGTAGTAAACTGATTATTGATAAGTAGAAACTGTAATGAAAATTTTGGAAAAAATGGTTATAGTTTCTTGTGACAAAAGGGAATTTTATTACTTTAATTTTCTTTCACTTGAAATTTATGCTGTTTTTGTCAAGAGGAACAATTACTTGGGCATGATTTCTGGATTTTCAGAATCCTCAAATACTGTTGAGTTAGTTTACCTGTCCTAGCAGATAAAGAATTCTGTCTGATAGTATTTAAGCAGTGGGGGACAAGAAGTCTGCAGGCTGATGTTCTTCAATGTGGTTAATTAATACTTTCTGGTAAAATAGGGAGAACATTTCAGAAGGTATTCACTCTGCCTACCTTCTGTATTTAAAAATATATAATTTGGAGGGAAAATGGGTGAATATGGAGAGATTTAACAATACATAAGTGTGTCAAGGGTAGCATGACACATCCAAGCTGCTCTTCTCTAGAACTGCCTGCTTTTAGCCCAAGGAAGAAGGATTCAAGATTCTAGAACGTATTTTATACCAAATAGGTGATGGTACAAAGTACGCAATTTTCTCTCATCTTTCTTCCTTTCTTTCTCAAAAAGCCCCATTTTATTATGACGTACTACTGTATTGTTTCTTTTTATCTTTCAGTCTGCACAAGGTGGTGGTCATCGAACGCTACTCTACGGGCATGCAATCTTGCTGCGCCATTCGTACAGCGGCATGGTATGTAACAGGAGTTGTGAGCAGCAATGATTTCTTTTTTTGTATGAAAGTTTTGTTTGAAAGCGCCCACCGTACTGCCACTTACTGATATCTGGAGAGTTATTGACATCAAAGAGGCTTTTTACTTGCGGTTACTGGAAACTTTTGTGAAGGGTAGATGCTTGAAAATACCAAACCAAGCTGGTTGTATCTCGGTAAGTGCTAAAAGTAAGTCTGGCTACCATAGTGCTGAATCTTCTGTTCATCAGTCTGAGTTGGTGAATTCTCATTCCTTTTGCCTTGGATATTCCATATTGCATAAACTTTGACTGAATCTGCAGCTGGCATCTTGCTGTCAACCTGAGCATATGTTGAAGGCTGAGTGGAAAAGGAAATTCCTTCTTGCATGTCTTTTAGACAGAAGCCTTAGTCTTCAATTCCTTGATGAATTATATAGGTTACAAACTCCTTAACTACAGATGAGGCTCCATGGAGCTGAAATGTCATTCAACTAACTCCTTTATTTCCATTCTCAAAATTTCCTGTCTCAATGGAAAGATAGCTGGGATAGGCTGAGAGGTTATTTTAGAACATATATCTTTGTCAAGTCTCCTTGAGTGCCATTCAGTTATCAGGCATACATGTTCCTGATAGTAACTAGTGGGGATAATCTAAGAATAGTTAATCCTATGTTAATAGGTTTTTATATTTTAGTGGATTATCAGAAGTGAACAGAACAAGTACTGGATGCTTTTTTCTTTTGATAGTATCTATGCTGCCTCTCTACATCTCGATCTTCAATGGATAAGCTGGCATTTGACGTAGGATTGCAAGAGGACACAACAGGTAAACGCTAGCTGAAAAGACTATATAATGAAGAATACTTTCAGTCTAAAATCAGAAGAGACATACATATAAATCTTGTAAAAAGTAAGACTATTTGAGAAACTAAAGAAACCAAACGATATTCTCGTGTTTAAATAGTCAGTATTTTATCTTTATATTTTCTAATAGATTATTTATTTTCTAAGAGATATAAATATGTCTATTTGTATTTAAATTTATACTAGTGAATATAAGTAAAGGAATATTCTCATGTTTTAATTCCAGTAAAAGCCTTTCACTGATTTTTTTTTTTAAACATGTATTATTTTAATAAAAGTTCTGTTTAAACTGTTATTGACTTGAATTTATTTTAAGTTTTTAAAGACTAATAGTGCTTCTTGCAATGCCATCGGTTTGGTGTAATAGTTAGACATAAGTTTACTTGATTTTAAAGTCTTGTTCTAGCTAGGAGTGGTAAGGGTAATGACTGCAACAGTTGAACAATTTGAAGATTGAAGAGTGCTCTTCTGAAAAGCACGCTTTCTGTTCAGGAAGCATATTGGAAAGTAAGGTTTGTCGTGGGAACAGAATTTTTGACTCATAAATGTTAGAGACACTAACAATCAATACAAGAATTGAAGAACATATTTAAATTTGAATTTATAAGATCTATCAAATATTGTTTTAAGCAGTATTGTAAATGGTTATTTTAATTGCCCTTAATGATGGTTTGCTCTATTTCTTTGTCCTGATTCTCAGTGAAATATTCTCTGATGTCTTTTCCAGAATCTGTTAAGAAGGTGACTGGGAATCTTTAGCAAAAGCAGCCTGGACCAGGTTGCCTAAAGAACATAGAGCTGCCTCCTTACTCTGGCATCACTGTTCCAGAGGTCTTAGTCTTCTGCTTATGTGTATTATTTCCAGCTGAGTTTCTGACAAGGTGGTGCAGGAATGATACTAATTACTGAAAACACATGAACATTTGGTTTAACCAGCTGAAAACTGGATCAGAACTTTAGGGCTGAGATAGGTGTGAAAGTAATGTCAGTAAGATTGGGCCTTTTCTTTCCTATTCATTTCTTTGCTCTTACTTAATATTGATATAGGTGAGGCATGCTGGTGGACCATACATCCTGCTTCCAAGCAGCGATCTGAAGGAGAAAAAGTGCGTGTTGGAGATGATCTTATTTTAGTCAGTGTCTCTTCAGAAAGATATTTGGTAAGTTATATAACAATATATGCACAGTTCTTCTACAAAAACCAAAACAAAACAAAAACCCAGTTACAAAAAGTGTTGTAATAAAGTGTGTTTTACATTTCCACCTCCCAAAAGTAAAACTTAAGGTGCTTCAAATGGTTTCTTATACCATTTTGCAACATAAGACGCTAAAGGTCCTTTGAGTGTTCTGAGGTTAACAACGCTGGTACATATAAATTAAAGCTTTTTACCGAAATTTTATTAAGATTATGTACAGTTTAATATGTAGAGCAACTGACACATCATAATTAAATATAATTAAAAGACTTAATGATTAAATATAGTTGAAATACTTTAAAAATTTCTTAGTAGCTGCTTCTTATCACTGGCTGAACTAACTTTCTTCATCTAAGTATCTCCCATTTTTTCTGTGATGAAACACTTCAACACTTTAACATGAATTTCTTTTGGAATTCTTGGTGTTGCAAACAGCTGAACTACTCTTTATGGCAAAAGAAGTTCAAAATAAGAAGAAAATAATTCTGCTGGAGGCTTTTGAAAAATTAGCTGTAGTGATTCGGCAAAACAACCTAAAAATAGAATCTCTAAACAAGAGGTGTTTTGAGTTTATCAGAAACTGTTTCGGATCTAGGAAGGCCACAAAGATGGTGAAGGGTTGAGAGAGGAGGCCCTGTGAGGAATGGCTGAGGTCACTTGGACTGTTCAGCCTGAAGAAGATGAGACTGAGTGGAGACCTCATTGCAGTCACATCTTCCTTGTGAGGGGAAGAGGAGAGGCAGGCACTGAGCTCTTCTCTGTGGTGACCAGTGACAGGACCCAAGGGAATGGCCTGAAGTTGTTGCCAGGGCAGGTTTAGGTTAGATATTGGAAAAGATTCTTCACCCAAGGATTATTTGGCACTGGAACAGGCTCCCCAAAGAAGTGGCCAAAACACCAAGGCTGACAGACTTCAAGGAGCACTTGGACAGTGCCCTCAGGCACATGGGGCTGTCCTGTGCAGGGCCAAGAGTTGGACTTGATGATCCTTGTGGGTCCCTTCCAACTCAGGATATTGTATGATATCTGCACATAACATTAGGTTTTATTCACTATTATTCACTTTTTTTTTTTTTTGCTATGAGACATTTTTTATTTTTTTACAGTATTTAGGAAAAAGTGAATAGCTTAAGAAGACTTCAGTTATAAAATTGAAAATGTTCTTCCATCTTTTGGAAACTCATAGGAAAATGAGAATATAATTATTAGAATATTATTGTAACTTCTACTTAGAAGCTCAGTAGCTCATTAAATGAGTTTTTTTTTTTTGTAATTATGTATTCTGTCAACTTTCTCATCATCTTTGCATTTAAAGATTCTTTTAAAAGACTACTTTTAAACAGAGAACTGCAATTAGTCTCAGTGGAAAAATAACTTATTGTGGGCTAAATTAATGAGAAATATGATTCATTAAAAGGTTTTATTTAAAGACACTGGATTTCATTGAATTTGGTTGCCGAAGTTGAATTTTGCTCCAAATTGTGTCTCTTTGTAGGCATATGCCTGAACTTATACTTCCTGCCCTCTAATTAGTAAATCAGCTCAGCTTTTTATATTATTTAAGTCCGTGTGTCAACTGTTGATTCTCAAGGCTGTCACACGTACTCTGATGCAGCAAGATGCGACATGCTGTCTGCAGAGACTGTTTTGTCAACACGTGGTGTTAATGCATATACTTCATCTGCCATGCAAAATATCAATATACTAAAAAGAAATTATGTTTTCAGTGGAGAGAGAAATGACAATGAATTATAGTTGTAAAATGATTTAGAGCTAGGCTTTAATGAGTGTTTATTTCAGTTATATGGCTCTGGTTTGACAGTAAGAGGAAGCAAGGTTTCAGCAAATTAATTTTGCTCTTACATGCACTCCCACATTTTTATAAACAGATGTTTTTCAAGACTAAATTAAGAACTTGTAAGCTATGTACCTTCCTAATCATAAAAATATTTGGTTTTTTTTCCCTACCTCTTCAGTAGTTATATTAGCACTGTCAATAAAGCAGTGAAACTTTGATGAGAATTCAAATAGTTGATAGAAACTATTAGCCAATATTAGCCAGTTACGAATGAGTGAATGTTTTTTGTGAGGGCTGCTTCTCTATCTTAAACTGTTTGTCTTAATCCGTTAGGCCATTTAGAAAAATAACTTCAAAACACATTGTTTGAAAAGAATACATATATTGTAAATATCTAATGATGCATATATTATAAATCGTAGATTTTTTTCATCAAATGCAGTGTCACGTTATAGCTTCTATTTTCTAAAACTCTTAAAGGAATGCAGGAACTTACATATTTTACAATAGTTAGGACTGTGGAGAGGTGAAGTTATTTTTGTGAAGCTGCTCGGATTGTGAGACCAAACAAGCTGTATTGAATCTAGCTGAGGGAGGCTTTTTCTAAGGGTGTGGAGTTCCTCAGATGGATCCCTTAACAGAGAATAATGTTCATCAGGATGCTGAGGGATAGTTTTCTGTATGTTGTATACTCTATGGTTAAAACCTTAGGAAAAAGTAAGTTTTCTGTCAAATGTTCTACATAAATATGCTGTTAGGAATAGAGTTGGCATATCACTTTTTCATATTGCAGTATTGCTCTATGTTTTCAAACAACTCACTAATTCTTTCCAAATGAAGACAAATAGGTTAAACATCCTGGGGCTAAGATGTGCATGTAAAAATAACAGATGAATAGAGTTCATTCACAGGGCATGGCTTTTTAAAAGTGTAGTCAGCTTTTAGCTGAATTTATATAATGTAAGAGGAGAGCAGAACTATGTCATATTCATTAGTAAGTCCTCCAGTTTTCTGACTGTAGCTTAATTAATTTAACACTGAAATCATAAATTCACAAAGTCAGTGTAGTGAGTAGATTAGTGTTTATACCTCATTTGGTTGGCAACTCCTATTAAATATTAAGAAAATATCAGGTCTTTGCTGTAGTTCCCCTTTCCCATTTTCTACACAAAAAAATTATTTTGGGACAACGAGCTCTATTTTTTTTCCCCAAAGAGTGATCTTTTTACTTGAAGTGAACAGGAGCTAAACTTAGAGGAAGATCAGTGTTAAAATCATAAGCTAAACTGTTTTTTTGACACACAACAATGTCCCAAGGCAAGTCATTCACTTGTTCTGACTCTAAATATCTACCTATACAATGCGATTTTGGATCCTTATTTTCCTGTGTAGAATTTCTGAGGGAAAGCACTTACGTAAGTGCTTGTGGCATTATATAACATGTGAGCTGCATTATTGCCAGATACTTCAGAGAGAAAACTTGGCTCTGCTAAACCCTGTTAGCAAAAAGATGTTCTGCTATAAATATTGCCACCATTTAAGTTCAAGCTGGAGTTGCTGTATTTCCTTTCTTGAGGCGATGCAGCCTGATAAAGAACAGATATAATATTTCCAGCATGTTTCCCCAACTTGTACATAATAGTATCTACCTTTGCACTGAGGTTTGCCTGTGCCTGTTACTAATTATATATCCTGATTTTTTTCAGTATTGCCGATTTTCAATAATTTAGAAGTTCCAATAATTCTAATTTCTGTCAAATTTATGAAGCCTCTGAATAACTTAGTCTTTTAAAAATAATTCAAGAAAAAAACCTTAAACATGAAGTTGAAATACAAAATGAAAAAATGAAGATAAAACTGAAAATTTTTTATCCTTGAGGCCAGTGTTATTTTGGCTAAGCAATCAGGAAGGAGATAAAAAAACCCCAACTTTGAATCTGCAATGAACAGATTTCAATATAATGAAATAGTTTCTGCACTGTGGTATATACATGGTTTCTGAGTTGCTGTCTCAGTGACTGCAGTGCTGACCTGCAGCTGCGTTATGCAGATCTGTGAACGAATCTTGATGTTTATTTGACTGAAGTGACCTTTTGTTTTAAATTTTTTTGACTACTGGAAATAATTATGGAACTAATTGGAAGCTTTCCTTTGAAGTGTAAGCTTTTCCTTGAATATTTTTATCATGGATAACTAAAGGCAGAGTTCCCTTTCAAAAATAATTTCATCCAAATTAGATCAAACTATTTTAAAGATGGAGCTCATATCTGTCATTACTCCTGGACAGGAGGACAGGTTCCTCAGTATTGCAGAGGCACTGCCTTTGCATCTTCTTGCATCAAATACATTGTTTATTTTCAACTCTTAGTTTTATTTGTCTTATTTATATGCTTGCAATAGCTTCTAAATATCTGTATCATTTGTTGGTGCAATAGTAACAGGGAACACAGCAGTGTGTGACTTTAAAAAAAAAAAATTAAAAAATTATTCTTCTCTTTCAGTTTTTTTTTTAAAATATGAAACTCGTTATAGAGCTTTGCTTTCTTACATTTAAATTCACAATTCCATAATTTCTTATTGTTGAAAAATTTTAAAACAGATTTTAAAAAAAAATAATTTAATCTGCATAAACAAACCTGAAATTAGTGGAACCGAGGTAGTGTTAGGCTGCTCTGTTACACTGATCATAATGCAGTTCCCTTGGAGTCTTTATACACATAGAAATGTTATTGTGGAGGCTGGTAGAACTTCCCAATAATTAAGGTTGTCAAGCAGCTCTGCCTTATAGGGTCCTGCTTCCAAGTGCTTATAATCAAGTGCTTGTAATGTGAAAAATCACTTACTAGAAATAGTAGCATCTATTTCTGGATTTTTTTCCCTTGTTTGGTTCCTTTTTTAATCAGTCTGAGAATTTTTTTTTAGTTAATCTAGAAGAGGGCAGATGTTACTGAGCTCAAACACAGGGAAGAAAAAAATCCTATCATTAAGAAAATTGATCTCATTTTCTTGTGTGCTTCTTGGTAACTTAAAAGAAATAAAAAGAGGAAGGAATAAAAAGGCAAAAAGTTCTTCTTGCTTAAGCTTAATAAAGAAACATTCTTCTGAAATAATGGAGCTTGGTCATGCCCAGGGAAGATTGTTTAAATTTTCTTTTAGTAGCTAAAAGTCTGATGACTGTTTTACATAAGCTAGATCTCTTGTGCCTCCTATGTGTTAATGAACTGTTTAAACTCCCTCTACAGCGAATAATTAAATACACCCCAACCCTGGTGGGAGTAGATATTCCTTGAAATGGGTTGCTCAAGGCGGGGATGAAGTCAGGCACTGTATTGACAGCTGAGAACTCAGTGTTGTGTGTGCTACCGGTGATCTGCTGTCATTTAAGATATGTGGAGGAAGAAGCTATGACAAAGTAGAAGGAACAAAAGGCAGGTGATATATCAGTGACAGGAGTGGGACTGAAGCGGGAAGGAGGGAAACTGAGTGGGACTTGATGACTGGCTGAAAGGATTGTCAGCTGAAGGCAAGCAGGCAGGCAGTAAGGGACTAACAAGTTGTCTGGGACAAGAAGATGGTGATAAGCAGTAGGCACCTGCTGGCTGAGGTTCAAAATTTAGGGCAGAAAATGTGTGGTTTTGAGAACTGATAGAAAAATCAGTGGAGTGGGACTGGGAATGAAGGATGACAAGAGAGATCTGTAGAGGAGTGGGCAGTCTGGGAAGAACCAAGCTGTTGGACAAAGATCCAGAGAGAGGAACGTCTTGGGCCAAGAAATGAGAAAAGAGTTGAAGGTCAGGAGTTGAGATGAGTTTCTGGAAAGAAGTTTAATGCTGGCTGATGTGGGAAGAGGTTGAGCAAGAAAAATAGCCTAAAGACCCTGCTTAGGCTTTGTAGGTCTCAGGAGAACCTTCTCAAGCAGGAGAAAGTCCTAATTCTGAGTGATAAGGTAGGCTTGTAATTGGGTCAGGAAGCTGGTTTGATACGGAATCATTTAATGGCTTGGGTTGGAAGGGAACTTAAAGATATTCTAGTTCCAATTCCACTACAGTGGGGCAGAGACACTTTTCACTAGACCAGATTGTTCACAGCTCCATCCGACCCGGCCTTGAACATTTCCAGAGATGGGCGGCAGTCTGTTCCAGTGCCTCACCACCCTCACAGTAAAGAATTTCTTGTGAGAAATGGGTAAAGATTTGATAAGGAAAAGAATGGTAGAGACCTGGAGCAATTAGGCTAGACAGCTACCATCAGCAACTATTCAGGAAACCCATTGTATTAAGGCACAGCAATCACATGTGGCGTGCTGAAAGGCAATTTCTGTTGTAATTATTTTGTTAGTTTAAGAGGAAGATGTTTAAAAAATTGTTTTCAAATTATCCACATGAACCACAGGTCACTGTAACTCTGGGATTTTTTTTTTAATTTTTTTTTTTTTTTAATTTAGGAAAATTACATGTAAATGATACCACAAAAATTATTTTATTAAATTTTGAAAAATTACAAGCATTAGAAAATGCAAAAATTATGGCACTAGTATATTTTTATGAAATCTCTTAAGTATACAGTCACACTGGCTTTTTATGGAATGTTATTTCAGTGATGATAAAAGTTAGATGGATGTGTCAGGGCTGAGCAGCAGAGAAACTGTGGAATGAAGCAACTTTGAAGATGAAATTTTGAGCTGGAAATTGCATTTGAAAGATTGATGGTATGATGCTTAGTAATTATTTTGCCAGAGGATTAGATTCTGTATCAGACTCTGCTGTGAAATTTGCTGAGCAGATCTTGTTGTATACTAGGCTTGCTTTGCAGAGGTCACTGCTCATCCCTTACTGGGAATATTCCTTACTGGAGTTGTGACTCTCTTGTCTCCTCCTTTTGCTAGAGGTTAGAGTCTCAGACTTACTCAGTCTTGATACCTGCAACTGAGGTGAATGTAAGATTTGCCTGGAATATTAAACTACATATAATGCAGTCTACAGCAGGAATTAAAAAGGTCCCTGTCACCTTAATTTGGGCATCTTAGATTAATGAAAATTTCTTTGTGTAATCTATGTGCTGCCATGCCCCATTGGACAATGGGCTATAATGCTACTTCTTTGGGGTTTTGAGAAAATTAATTCGTTATTTTTGTTGTGTTTTGTGAAATACTGTAATTGGTAGCAAGAGAAAAACCTATAAGAAAATTAATAATTCTCTCTTCAAAACTTGGAGGAATTGACTGTATTGAATAAACTGTGAGACTACAGACTGAAGACTGAGGGGAAAACAAAGCACTGAGCAGTTGTTGACAAAGTGAACTTGTTTATTCTGTATATAAAATAAGGTAGCACATGAGGAAAAACTTGTAAAGGATCATGCCATTAAAGACTGTAATATGATCTGTTCACCAGAGGCCATTCTTTTTCCATAGGGTTCTTTGTTTGTCATTTCCTAACTTTTGATGCTTGCTTCTGTAAAATTAATATTTTGGTAATGAAAGCTTTTGTGACTAATTGTACAAAATGATAATCATTTGGAAGCATAGTAGCTGATATGCTTCAGGTTTTTTGTGGTTACTGTGCAGAAGGAAAGCTATTATAAAGAAGGGGAATGCAGACTCCCCCTATCTACACTCTGTGGGTTCCTTATGCTTTTCTGCCATATATCTGCAATTATCCATATTCAGCTATGTGGTAGCTAAGTAGATGGTTTTCGATGGCTCAGTTGTAATGGCCATTTCTGAGTATCTGTGGGTTTTAGCTTCTACTCTCGCTTTGCTGATGGTACTTTTATGCTGAGTGGAGGGGTGAGAACTGATTAGTATATTGCTGGCAATTGCCTTTCTTTGTCAGTGAAAAAAATTCTCTTTGCTTTTGAAAAAAAGGAAAAAAAAGGAAGAGGAGTCTAGTTTGTTTTGTTTTGTTTAGTATTTTAGTATCCTTTATAGATACAATTACATTTTTTTTTACTTATTTCTAAAGTTAGAAATATATCCAGTGTGAACATCTTCCAGACTGACCAAGGAAAACTAAAGAAGCATATAAATCCCTCCCCTCCCCCTGCCACACACACTTTGATACACATGTTGTCACTTGTGTACCTGTTGTGGGAATGGTGTCTATTCAAGGCTTGGACCATCTCACAGGTTCTTTGGTCGTTGAGGATAGGTGCCTAAATGGTTTGAAACTGCTCTTCTGTCCTGTACATTGTAGTTTTTTCAAGTCAGTTAGCAAGAAAGGGGAAGTAGCAAGGGCTGTCAGAGTCTCTGTGTATGGGAAAGAAAATAACCTCCATCTCTTCCTGTACTGCTGGTACTAACAAACCTGAAGGAGGGTGGTTGATGCTGCTGTTGCGTGCAGTACTTAAGCATCCTGGGAATTTCCTTAAATGAGACTGTACCTGCTTTGTACATGGTTCTCAAAATCCAACAAATAGTAGAAGAAGAAAATAGTCTTCCTTTATTATTTTTCTTATGTTATTTTCGCTGTTTGGAATGGCCTGAGATTGAAGGAAGAGTCATCAAACTGCAAATGGAAATACATATTGATAGATAAACTGTCAGTATTGGCACACTTTAGCCAAGAGGAAACCTAAAGCAAAAGTTTTCTTTTCTTTACATTTTTCTCTTTGTACACATGCATTTTTCAGAGAACAGAAATTTTCATGCAGACTGTGAAATTTAAAATATATCATCTAGTTATTCAGAGCTATTGTAAATTCAGCTATGCTGCTGCAATCACTGCTGAAGGGTTCTTGTGGAAATTACCATCTGATTTCTGAGCTCTTCAGTGAGCCTAAATACACTGTGTTCTTCTTGAAGACCTAGGAACTGAGTTGTGATTATGTTAGTTTTCTGCAGAGCAGTGCAGAGTTTAAAATATGCCATTAAGTTCAGTTGGGAAACCTGTAGTATCCTCAGAGATATGAGTCTGGGAGTTTATCCTTGAGAAACTGCCTGTAGACTGTAGTGTTAACTCTTATTCATAAAATAGCATGATTTAATTCTGAGAAGAGGTAAAGAGCTGGTTTAGGGGATTATCAGTCTATAAGTAGGAAAGACAAATCTAGCTTCTTTTGTTTGAGTCTGGACGCCAGTGCAGAAAAAAAAAATATTTGATTTAGACAACCTGCCTATAGTGGGAAAGGCCCATATCAAGATTGGAATAGACAACAGGATTCCTGAACCCAACATATTTCTACTTTGCATGTGTTGTTACTGCATACCCAAAAGATGTGCTATGCAGGTGGTCCTCACCGATGATGGTAACGTGCTTCTATTGCCACATACTGTGATATGCCAACCAGCAAAGATCTGTGTAGTACATATGGAGACTGTTCAATATCAGTGTGAGTGTCATGTCCACATCCTGGACATTGCATTACGGAATTTATTTCATTTGGATAGCTTTATTGTGCTGAAAGTACAAAACCAAGCAGCCTGTAACCATGAAGTCACAGACAAAGAGCAGATTGCTTTAAAACAGCACTGAGATTGTTAAAGTATAGCACTGAAAAGTTAGGCTATGCCAGGATGAATAACTGGCATCACTAAACTTTGGGGATTTTGTCAATACGTTGGATATAACTGAATCCTTGGATATCTGTCGAGAGGCTATTTTATCTATGTAGTTAAAGCTCCCTTTTATTGTTTTCTATGAATGGTTCCTGGGGATGAACACAAAAGTCGATGGAATTGTAAATGGTAGGACACCTGCCAACTGTAAATTTAAGGATACCACAAGGAACCTGGAGAAGTGAAGGGAAGAAGGGAATTGCAGAGGTATGCCTCTGCTGTTGTGGTCATGTGTTGTATTAGGTAATGTAAACCATACTTTTTTAAGTTACAATTCCCTGGTGACTCAACTTGAGACATCTGGATTATAATCAGAGCTGCAACTAAGTCAAATGAATGGATAAAACTGGCAGGTCTTCGAAGAGAGATATCAGCAATTTGTTTTTGTTCAGTGTCCTGTCTATAAAAACAGAACACTAATTCAACTGATACAATTTTGTGTGAAAACAAGTTCATTGACATGTAGGAAGCACACTGTTACAAGTGCTCTGTTGATTGCAGATCTAAATGACAAAGGAGTTTTCCTCTTCCTCTTTTGTCACACTGAATGACAAGTCTTCCTTGAAAAGTAATATTCCTGCTTTGCTCTAATGGTTGAATTCCTCATTGTCACTAACAGGATCAGTGTAGTGATCTCAGAGGAAACCTAACGAAATTAAGGCCCACAGGGCAAAAGTGGGACTGGAGCTGTGCTACAGTCTAATCTTCCACCCTATTCTGCCATTCACTATTATATTTAACAGCAGTAAGGGCAAAACAAGAAGCAAAAACTTGGTTTGTTCATTAATGTTCTCTATTGCATGTGCTGAGCAACACTGGTACAGTGTAAACTTGACTTTTGTGAGATGTCTTATTTGTATGCCATTGACTGTTATGGGAGCCTTCTAAATGAGCTGACGTGCTGTTTCTTGTGCTGCTGTACAGCTAGAATATGTGCAGGTAGGAAGACAGAAGAACTCTGCAAGTGTCATTGGGAATCTGTCTTCTTCTGACCTCCACTGACATTTTTGTCTTTTTTATCATTAATTATTTTACCCAGAAGTTGTTGATTTTTGTCACAGAAAACAGAGACCATATACTACTCTATAAACAGTTACTGTCCAGTAGCGTAAAATAGAGTTCTGATAGAAGTGTCTAAATGTTAATGGACTTGAAAAATTATTACCTAATAAGGATAAACAGTATACTTCGAAAGAGCTGCTTATTCACAGAACACTTGTTTCCATAATCTTATATAAGTTTATATTGTTTGACATTGACAGTGTATCAAAGGAACTGACTAAGGGTGTGGGACAAAGGATTTTGTATGGATGCGATATAATAGGCTTTGAGATAAGAATTTCTGAGAAAATAATGTCACTGAACTACCTGAAACAAACACACACACAAGGAATTCTGAGAAGAGAAAGCACCTTACTGTATTTACACTTACTGTAAATACCTGTGACACTGGCAAAAGATAGGGAGTAACAGAGCAAAGGAAGGTCACCTGTTGAACACTTCCATAGGAAGAGAGTCTTTCAGGGAAAGATCATTTCAGATTTGCTTGGATCCTGAAAACTTTGTGCAAAAATATATTTTGTAAACTCTCTTAAGTACCTTACAAAGTCAGCAGTTTGCTTACCTAATTTCTTTGATCTGATGGCAGTTTTAGGAAGCCAGTGGCCTACAAGAAATATTCAAGTAGTGAGTCACACTTGAAATACAGGTTAATGTCATATCCCAATATTCAGAGTTTCTGGAAAA
The DNA here is from genome assembly GCF_003031625.1 of Empidonax traillii. NCBI lineage: Eukaryota > Metazoa > Chordata > Aves > Passeriformes > Tyrannidae > Empidonax > Empidonax traillii. Next base: position 36,636 of record NW_020956815.1, read on the forward strand.
CCCCTGAAAGAAGGAAGAACACAATGTAAGAACGCTGCAGCATTTAACAATAATCTCTTCAGAGTGCGTGCTGTGGTCTAAGAACCCAAGCAGCTGACTGTTCTGTACTGTTCCTGTATGTTTCTTGGAAGCAAATATCCTGTTACTCTTCTAGCTTTATTTATAATGTCCCTTGAAGAGTACCTAGGTCTAACTTTGCGTTTACTTACACAGTCAGTGGGAAAAAATTATGTATGAAAGAAGGAAGAGAATGTTTGATACTATTATTGCATACTGTAATGAGATTTTTAATTAACCCCAAACAAAAGCCTCTGTCTTTCCTGGTTTTAGCATCTGTCTTATGGCAATGGTAGCTTACATGTTGATGCGGCCTTCCAGCAGACGCTCTGGAGTGTAGCACCGATCAGTTCAGGAAGTGAAGTTGCCCAAGGTAAGATTGACTCAACTTTCGTTATTAAAAGACTGATGGTAAATGAAACACTTCAAAAATCAAATTAATATGCCAAGTTAGGAAGTGGGTTTCTCTTATGTAAATATTCAGAATAACAAATAAATATACAAATATTCTGAAAACAGAGGGGAGGCTATATTGAAAGTTGAAGTGATAATTTTCTACATATTTCTACTGAAAAATGAACAGCTCATTCAAGTCTCATTTTGATAAAGATATGATATCATTCATAACTTTTTTTTTTAGATGGCTTTTGGTCCTGGTTTACTTAATATTATTCTGATGTATGAAGTCATGATTACATGTTTCTGAGACTGACTAAAAAACGGTCAAGAGGCTTGGAAGCAGGATGTGAAATCCTAAGAATGAAGATGGGGAATGGTTTTGTGGGTAACATATGGTTGGGAAAAAAAACGAGGGGAAAGACAGAAAGAGGACAGCTTTCAAGAATTATTTATTTTATTAAGGAATTAGGAAGGAGCTTTCTTAATGAATTATTTGATATTGAAAGGACAAGGAATTTATGCCGTGCTGATTCCGCAGAGAAGCAGAAAAACAGTTTTCTTTTTCTGAAAAGTCTGTCACAACGTAAAGCCTAATGATTTCTAGTTTTCTACAGACTGATTGTTTTGAGTGGGTGTTGTAATAGAACCTTAAGAAGGCTAAAGCTGCAAGTCCTTTCTTTACTTATATCTTGGGATTTTAAGATACTATTTTATAAAAGGCAATACACTGAAATTTCACATCGGTTATTTTTATCTGACATATTTTAAAATTCAGTTGGGGAATGTTCTTGCAACTTTTGTCATTCAGATTTTAGGGACAGCACTGCCAAAATCTCATTTCTATATGCTCATTTTGGTTTTGCATTTGAGAATCACTTTGCACATTCAGATTCTCTGACATGGTTTCTGGCCCAAATCATTACTAAAAAAATGCTAGTGCATTGCTTCACAGTGTCCGAAACTTCAAGGAGAAAAACCTTTCTGTTGAGGAGAAAACCTTTTTCCTGTTGCTCCTTCCTATAAACTCCATTCTCTTTGTCCTCCCAGTGCTGCCAGCACTGATGTGTCATTCTTGTTAATAACCCCAGATCTGTGCTGTGCCACAGCTTTGCCTGGTGAACCTCACTGGTGAAACCTGCCTGTCTCTGAGAGAAGCAAGATACAGTTTTATGTTGTGTACTTGTACCCCCCAGAAATAATGTGAAAATGATGTAATATAATTTTCCTAGCTGTTCATTTCTCTGTGTATTTGCTTGTTCTTTGTTGCTATGCCTTTCTGTTTTCACTTTTCTCAAGTACAGAGATTATCTTTGTTAAGCATTATGTTTTCTAGAAAAGATCAGCTGGCTAGTGTCAAAAAGGATTAGACCAAAGACCTTATTATAGCAAAACTGGTAAATGTTCCTGTGATAAGGTAGTCCTGTTGTGAAGGCAGAGTAAGTCTGACTTAGTGTATAAGCCCTTACTCTCTATTCCTCACTGAAACAGTAGCCAAACTGCAGAAAATTACCTCAAAAAGAAGGAAGAAGAAAATAAACCTCTTTTTATTAATATCTGTAAAATACTTTCTCATATTCATAAATAAAATAGTAATATATGGGAATATATTACTATACCCTCTCTTAATCAAAACTTCCCATTAAAAATAGATTATTAAATTAAGTGAAATTACTTTGAAGTGAAAACAATGGATAATTAGTTTGTAAGAAGAACTGGGATATTGGAAGTAGTTAAATAATATAATTTCTTTTTTGCATGCATACCTGTAAAACTTAAAAAAAAAAAAAAGCTTATGCAGGAGTTAATTTATTGAAGTCAAAACACAGCTTTAAAGTCAGATCAAGTAATTCTGCTAATTCTGTACTATGAAGTGAATGGAGGCCTCTTTAAAAACAAACTAAAACGTAAAAAGCTACTCAGGGCAGAATGTCTCCAAAATTATTTTGACTCAGGTCCATTTAAAATTAATATATGTAACCACTGTTATCTCGACGTCCTCCTCTGTATAAAAATCAAGAATTTAAAAATTCAGTGCTGAAATTTTCCATGTAAATACTGATTTGATATTGATTTCAAAGGTTTAAAAAAATATATCCTGAAATATTACCCAATATATATTCAGGAATAAGATTTCATGTGTCTTCAAAATAAACCTGTGAAATGTGTACAGTGTAACTGTTGAATCTTCAACAACATTTCCTTGTACAGATCTCATACTGCACAGCATGACTTGGCATTGTTTCAAAATATTTTTCCAACAATATTATTTTTTTTAAATCTTTTGCTGTAACAGTAAGCCCAAGGAATTATGTTACCACATCCAACTCAAATGCAGAATCTTATATTAACCAGTTTTAGCGAGTAGGGAATGTGAGTTCAGGAAACAAGGGTTTACATTTCTCTTGTCGGACTGAAAAAATACTGTTGAATTGTGCTTAAAATCTACTAAGTCTTAGTATTAGATTATAATACAGTATTTGTAGGATAACAAAATTCTTTCTTTTTAATGTCACATCCTAATGCAAAAAGACTGATGAAAAAAAACTCTGTTTTATTAACATCTTTACTGGTTAGATTTATGGCCTTATTTTCAGCTGCTGGCTGCAATATCCTGGAACTTCAAATATTGTGATGCTGTGTGTATGCTCTGCAGCTTAATTTGCGAACACACATATACACTGTAAAGCCAAGTGTTTGACTCTGAGCTTGCATGGGCAGTGGAGGTACTGGCAGTATAGGAGTTTCCTTTTTGGAATCCAAATAAATGATAATTGTTGGTTGAGAATCTTCACATCTTCTGTCAAGCAGAGCTTAGAATTGACTGTCCCAAAAGTTTTTATCACAGAAAACTCCCAGTACTCCGAAAAAACAGTTTTAAAAGTACTGAACTAACTGAATCAGTCTTTTTTTATGTTAGTATATAAACTGGAATCCGTAAATCAAATGCAAAGTGAGTAGGTAAGATGGAAGTTTCCCACCTTATGTTGTAGTCTGAGGGAACTTCCTTGTTTCCATTGGCTCAGTCTTTTTCTGAGTGGAAACTCTGTAGGGTCTCATCTCCTCTATATCCTGATCCAACCTTTGCTACTTGCTGACTTGGAGCTTTTCTCAATTGAAAATGTTCAACTGGCTCCTGAGGGTATGAGATATCTTCCCCTTCTTCTGATTCTCTTTTTTAAGTACATAAAATGCCAACAGAAAAAAAAATGAAACAAATAAAAAGTATTTATTATAGTTTAACTATAGTTTTATGTGTTGCTGAGTTCACACAGAGGCACTATATTTCCTCCCTTTATTCAAGGATACCTGATTGGAGGGGATGTTCTGAGGTTATTGCATGGTCACATGGATGAATGTTTGACAGTCCCTTCGGGTGAACATGGAGAAGAACAAAGAAGGTAGGTTTCCAGCTTATAACAGAATAATAATAGCGAATGTTGCTGAAAAAATATTAAGTGTCACTGATAGCCAGATGTTTGGTGGATGTTGTGATAAGATACATTACTCATAAGAATGAATACTGTTGAGACAAGCTTTATACTTGAGCCTTTTGTATTTTCTTTTTGGTATTGTTCACATCTCGTCTCACCAGATGTAATAGCAGTAGTGATTTTTGATTATTTATTGTCATCTTTACTAATTTAAAAACCCTGTGAATGAAATGTGTTGGTTTTTTTTACTACTGGATTTTTTCTGTAATCAAAAAAATTTCCTCAGGATAAGGCATGTAAAATTACTTCTCAGTCCTTCAAGGCTGCTATTCTGGGTATTGATCTTAGTCTAGAACTTTTGTGGTTATTTTCTTTACTCGAGAAATCCTATAAAGGAAGTAGAGAAACGAGGATAACTCAGATGAGTCTCTCTCTGATAACTAAAAAACCAAAATAGTGAGAAGACTGACACTGTGACATGTCTCAGTAGAGTGACTGCATGGATGAATCAGTCTCCTCCTCACGTGCTCTCACAAAATGTATCCTAAGCTTCTTTTCGTTAGGGCAGTGTCATATAATTTATTCCTACCTTCAACCTAAACATTGCTGAATTATATTTCAGATTAGTTTGTTTAATGCAGCATGTTAAGTAGCTTCATTTCCATGACAAAGAAAGTGATATTCATACCTTTAAAAATGAGTTTTCTTGTTTTGCCAATAGAGATGTATTTTTTATTCTATTTTATTCTTATTTGTAGTGATAAGGACAAGACTCTAGAAAGTCTCATAACATATTTTCTGTAAGCTTTTAAATATTAATGAGAAATACTTTAGAATTTTCTTATACAACTGCTAACCAACCCTTCCTGGATATTTCCCATTTTTAGACAAGGCAATAGTTTTTGAATGCAGAAGAGAGTTCCAAATGCTGATAATTAAAATGTGATCAGTTCATGTTTTAATTTTAGTTACCGTGTGAGATACATTAAAGCTTGGAGTTTATCACTGCTATTATTATTCTCAGCCTGAAAGTGATGAAAAGTGAAGGTGATAAATAGGATCCTGTAGTGTTTGCTCTTACTTCAGTATAAATCCTGCAAAATTCCTGTAAAAAAATTGTAGCTGCGGTGTAACCGCAGATTTATAGGGTGATCCAGCACTTCAGTGCTTAAGAACACACTAAAAATCTGTCTCTTTTCAACAAGGCTAATATTATACCTCAAACACAATAGGGGAGTGTGAAGCTGCAAATTAAGAAAAAATTGATCTGATCTGCTTGTGCATTCACATGATGCATCTTTCTGTCCTATAACATGAGAAGAATATGGTTCATTTCTTAAGCTGCAGGACAAACTGTAAACAGATCAGATAATTGTATTTCTTTCTGCTGTGTTTGCAGTGTTCTGTAATTCTTTCTACCTTCCCTATATCTGTTTAATACCCCAAAAGAAGCAGAGCTGGTAGGCAACAAATAGTATGTATGTCTTTGTCTTTATATTTCCTAAAAGCAATACTGAGAAACATTGCTTCTCAGTGCTTCATAAAAACAGATTTGATATTCTGAAATTTACTTGTTGCTCAGGATCTTTCTGTAATATACAAGCAAAAGAAAAATAACTTTGTTGCTTTTCATATTTCCCTTTTCTGAAGTTCTTCTATTACTTTTCTGATTTTTTTTTTATTTTTTAAATAATGAACTTAGAATGTAATCTATGGTTGATTTTATTTATATGGAGTTAAGTATAATCGCTCTGGGCCCCACACTTTCTCTTAAATCATTAATAAATTTAGTTATTGCTTAAAAACTCTATACTTCTATCTCTATTTAGGACTGTTGCCTATTCAAAATAATTTGTGGCTCCTTTCAATTTTCAATATGCATGCATAACTTATTTGGATGGGTAGGATTCAACAGCTGGTGCGATTATATTAAAAAATACATTTTACTTTGGCAGGTAGGAAATTGTAAGATAAATTATTTTGTCTTTCATTTCAATTTAAGTTCTGTACCTTTTGCACATAGGGCATGGTAAGATATGATATATTTAGAGTATAATAATTCCCTATTATTGTTTCATTTCCTTTTGAAATAGTCTAGTGATAGATTGTTGTGATTGTGCTTGGTTTGTTTTGTTCCATCTTACGCCCAAAGAGCAGCTCTGCTCTGTAGAATGGCAGCATAGAGAAACACTGAAAAGTTCACACCTGTTGTGACTCACTAATTCCTCTATCTCATTTTTATTTTTCTTCAGAGGCCTCATCTTTATGCCTTTTCAAATACGTAAAAGATCAGACATTCCAAAAATAACAGTTTATTCTATCATGTCACCTAGTATCTATTCCAGGAAATAAATAAATAGTTTCGATGTGAAGGATCCTCCTAGGCAACTTCCAAAAATAACTGCTGTTTAACTCTATTCTTAGAACACTGATACAGTTACATAAATTTGAGTATGAAAGTGTTTCAAAGTGTACCAGAAGTTCAGAATAAAACACACATTCTCAAGGTGTTTAAACTCGTGTATATATGGGAGTTTAATCTCCACTCTCAGCACAGGGGAGATTTATGAATCAGTGACAGTGCAGATACTTGTGTTTGTGATTACAGTACCTAACGAAGCCTCCTCTGAGGCAAGGTTATCCAAATCTGCACTGGAAGAGGCCTTATACAGTGGCAGGTTAATCATATAGAAAGCTTATAAAATTATTTTCTGTGTCTCACAATTTTTTTCTGAGTTTATACTGTGTTTCCTTGCTTATTGTTGAGCCTTTGTGTTCCTCCATGTGGTCCTTAGATTGTTCTATGGTGATCACTAGAGGGTAGGATGGAATCATTGTATTTGTGGAAGAGGGACTTTGGTGTCAAGTCAGAAACTTAACTTTTCCTTAGGAGGCAGTTTCAGGTAGATCCTCCCTGAAGTTGCTAGACATAGTTTGCTATTAGAAAACATTCTAGATGGAAGGTGTGCAAACAGAGAAGTTTGTGGCAACATGGTGGTTACTTGATATTACACTAGAGGAAAAAAGTGGTGTTATTTTTAAAATGCCACAGGCAGGGTGGACATGATACTGGTAGTTTTCAATCACAGACCCACATAAAGAACAATAATGAAACAGACAAAAGTTTTAAGTATGTGCAATTGCACTGAATTAAATATACTTTTCTGCATATTCTAGTTAGGTATGTTGCAGATTTAAGGCATCTGGTTTAAGCCTTGTGCATAGAATCCTTAAACTGTGTTTTTATTCTTTAAAATGCCTTAGTTATCTCTAGCAAGCTAGACCTACATTTGCAGTGTTGTTTTTGTAGCTCTTCAATTCAAATTTCAGAACTATTACTGTGTAGATTAAAAAAATAAATATGGGTATAGATAGATAAGTGAAGGCATAGTGTAAATCAACTTGGTGTTCTTATGGTGGTTACTTTGATTTCTATCTGTCTTTAAAGGCAGGGCAAACTTCTGCAGCAGCACAGGAGCTGAGAGTCCATATTTATCTTGACTCTTTTTCCTTCACTCTCTGTCCTCATGGTTGGTGGTCTGGCTCCTGTCATATGAGCTGATATAAGCAGTCTGTCAGTAGGAATGAGGCAGACCCACAAGGGTTTCCTTTATTTGTAAGAGTTGGGGTTTTTTTCTTTAAATAAAGGATTGCATAGTCTCCTTTCCCACTCTTTCCCTCCAGTTTCATACAGGACAAATTTGTTAATAATTTTTAATACTTCTTTTTTTGGGTGGGAGATTCTATGTGTTTATCCAGGAGAAGATTTAAGTCGCTCTTTGTATTACAGGTACTTTGGAATAGTCTTTACTTTCCTTTGAAATCTTTTCCTGTTGAAATTGTGACACTTTTGTTTTTTTTCCTAACCCTGTTATTTGGCAGTTATAGTATTTAGTCTTCACATTTGAATTTATAATAGCAAAGGAATGGATAAATTTATTCTAATTTTGGTGGAAATAGATATTTAGAGCAGGTATACATTGAAGTTGTTCTGTGAAATTTTTTTCAATTGTTTCATTCTTTTAATTAAAAAAAATTAACTCAAAATGTTCATAATAAATTCATCACAATTCAATCAGTCAACAGCTCCCCCTTTTTTTTTACAGGTCAGTTGAGTGGAATTATTTTACAATATTGACATTGCTGTATTATGTCTATCATTTTTATTTTCCTGTAGAAATGTCAGCTGGTTATTAACTCAGGCATGACTGCAGAGTTTTTAATTGCTTTCTGGTTTTGGGGGGATTTGTTTTGGTTTCTTTGTGGTTCTTTTTTTCTCTTCGTTAGTTCATTTTTTAATTCCAAGTCCCGTCCCCCCTGCAAAAAGGTAATAGCAGATAGTAGTAGAAGTAGGTAATAAAAAATGAGGAGTTTTTTTAATTGGTTTGTGATGCTTACTTTTTATTATACCACCATCTTTCATATTCTTTTAGAACTGAAATACTGCACAGGAATTGGGCTTTGATATTCAGTTCCCAGTCTAGAAGGGAACCATTGCAACTACTTTGCATTTTGATTTGCAATATGTATTTCAAAGTGATGACTGCAGTGCAATTTGGACCTTTCAGAAATATATTGTCACAGAAAGCAATTACCTGTGAGAGAGAGCAAAGTGCTCTTGGCTTTTCAAAGTATTGTTTGGTTTGGAATAGGCTTTCATGAGGGAATGTATAAGGGTAGCCTAATTTCAGAAACGGTTTTGTCATTCCTGCCTTTGAGACTTTCTTTGGGTGACACATATTATGTTAAGGCTTTTGGAAATGGCATTGAACGTTTAGTTTTAGTCTCAGAGATGGACAGGGTTTTAAAATGATGAAGGTCAAAATCATTATGACTTAGCCAATCTCTGCTTCTGTTCACTTTTCATGCTATTCTTTTCCAACAGTCTTTGTGATGGCATTATGAACTAATGAGGTCTGTTGTACCCCAGAAAGGCTGGGATCTGGCATGTGTGGAGGATTATTTATGAATGAAATGTGAACTCAGAAAGTTTTCACCCAGCATAAATCAATAACCTTTCCCCAACACCATGAGCCTTGAATAGTGATGGTCTTTTATGACTGATTTTTCAAACTAAAAACAGAACAGTTTTGCCTGTCATTGAGGGGAGTGGAATAATTTCCTTTTCTTGAACTTTGACATCTTATTTGGATTTATTAATTTTTGTATAATTCGAGTATATTAATGTTCCTTATGGCACCCTGATTCATTGCAAGCTACTGAGATTTACTCCATTATTTTCTTCCTGTGGAATTTAGGATTTACAGGTTCTTCAACCAAGACTACTTCGGCAGTATCAAAACACTGTCATTTAATGTAGTTTATTTTAACCCCATTTAATGCCCTTTTGTAGTCAATGAATTTCACTGAAATGATTACCCTCTCTCTGCTGAACAATATACTTTAATAAGAATATGAATTCAATAATGATTCTCCAAGGGGTTTGGTACGTGGTATTATATTTTAAACCTATGTAATTAATTTATTATTGTAATTGGAGATGACAGATTCAAATATCGAGCTTTCTTTTTGATGTTTACAGTCACTTTGCCTTTCCATCTCCTCTCGGAGAGCTGGAGGAGAATGCCAGGAGCAAGCCGGGGAGAGCAGGACCGGTTCCCGGGCGGCTACTGCCGCCAGGGCCATGGCGCTGTCCCTGGTGCTGCATCCACAGCCCGGGCACCGTGAGCCAAATCACAGAGTCACAGTGTGTGCTACATTGGAAGGGACCCACAAGGATCATAGAGTCAAACCCTTATCCACGCACAGGAACATCCCCAGAGTCACACCATGGGCCCGAGAGCATCATCCAAATGCTTCTTAACTCTGTCAGGCTTGGTGCTGTGACCACTTCCCTGGGGAGGCTGTTTCAAAGCCCAGCCACCCTTTGGGTGAAGAACCTCTTTCTAATATCCAACCTAAACCTGCTCTGATGCAATTTCAGGCCATTCAGTCGGGTCCTGTCATTGTTCACCACAGAGAAGAGATCAGTGTTGACCCCTCTTCTTCCTGTCGTGAGGAAGTTGTAGACTCTGATGAAGTCTCCCCTCAGTCTCCTCTTCTCCAGGCTGAACAGACCAAGTGACTTCAGCCGCTCCTCATACAACTTCCCCTCAGGGCCCATCCCAGGGCTTGTTTGTATTAAGGAGAATTAAATAGAAGAATGACATAGTCAGGAAAAGGATGATTAACTTACAGTCATAGGTCAGACCAAAAAATGACTTAATTACAACAGCCTAGCTATAAGGTTTATAATAAAGGTTAACTGAAAAGTCACAAAGGTTCTGAAGTACTTATAGATATTTTATTTTGAAATAAAAGTGGTTAATATCCTTAATCCATACGTGTAGAAAATGTGGATGAAGTGTTTTGGAAAGAATAGACTAAAACCATCAAGAACTAGTCTTATGTGTATGGCTCTGAAGATACAAGTTATGCCAAGCTTTGAGGAAGGTGAACACTCATTGTAGCTTCTCGTTATCCTCCCTTTTTCTGCTGCTATTTGCACTTTCCTTGTGCATTTACATATATAGTGACTTATAATTTCATATTTAGGTTTTGTAATGTGGGGCTTTTCTCTATTATTTGGCAAATGTACATCTTCTTTGCACATTGTAACTCAATTTTTTTCCCCATCCTATGAATGTAAATAGGCTGTAATTCCCTGAGAATCAGAGAAATTTTGTTGCTAATTTCATGTCATTAAAAGCAGTTTCATTTGGCCTAGTAGTACCAGTATCTGATATGGCTTACCAGTGTCAGCTTCAGGAAGGATTCAAATGTAGTCAATCATCCTTTCTTTCCAACACTGAACTGTCATCAGAAGTATATAAAAAGAAATTAGGTGCATCCTATCAAATGGTACATATAACAAGTACTAAGGAAGTTGGTTTGAGCAATCTCAGAGCAGTTTACTACATTTATTTGAATGAAAGAAGCTAAAAATGAACTTTCAGTTCCTTAGCACAAAGACTTTTAAGATGGTCTAGGTTATAAATTTATTCATCTGCTCTGGGCCAGTGGTTAGTATGCATGCTGTTATGGTAAAGGCCAAGTGACTTGCCCTTCACTGAAGAAATCTTTTATTCAAAACCACCTTTGCTTCAGCATCTTTTCTACAGTAAAAACAGTATCTCACTAAAAACACAAGAGTTTAGCACCCTATTCTAGTGCTCTGTGCTAACTTGTTTTTTGTAGCATGTATTTTCTTTCCTGTTCTTACAAAGTCTTGTTGCTCCATCCTTGACTCCTATCTTCAGTTTTCTCCTTTTACTCTAGGGATCCTTGATCCATAGCCCTGCAGTCACCAGCTTTTTCTCAGTCCCCCTCTGGATTGCTGTCATGTGTTCTTTTTGCTGAGACTTTGCTGCTACCTTTTTGACTTTTGTCCCCAAGATGCTATTACTGTCTTTCAGCCTTTACTCCCTCTGTTGTTGCTGTACCTGTCCATTCATATAAAAATTAAGAGACAGTCCTAGAATCCTTTTTATTTCCTCTGGTAAACAAATCACATGTTTTTATTTAGGATTTCTTCTCTCCTATCTCTTTTCTGTTTTCTCATCTTACTTGATGATTCCAAAACTGATAGCCCCCCTTAAAAGAAATAGAGATAAGAAATAATGGATGGACAGTCACATAAAAGAAAACTATGATGGGAGGTTTTTTTAGTTGTGTAATGTTGCACTTACCCATTGCTATGTGTAATCCAAAACTAGCTCTAAAGAAGAATCAGACTGAGAAACTGGGGAAAGTCGCTGTGTTTACACTGTGAGAAAGAATTTCATCCCTGAAAAGTAAAAAGTTACCAACTTAAATATGAAACTTTATGAATTTAAACCTTTGCTTCTACCTGATTTTTCATACAATGAATGACTTGAATACTGCTGAATAAATTTTTTAAATTTTGTATTATGCAATATGCAAGGGCAAGAATTCCCAGCGCATTTTTGTGAGTGAGGTTCATACTGAAATATGCCAGGATGTAATCAGAATGTTTCAACTTTGAAAGAAGCCCAACAGCAATACTCCCACACAAACTGCCCAAACAAACAGCCCACACCATCCCAGTCCCAACCCAAAAAACCTGACCAGGGTGACATCTAATCTGTTATTGTTGAGATATTACAACATAAAGCCAGTCTCAGTCTGTTAGTCACAGAAGAAAAAAATTGAACAAATACCTGAAGAGCAGATAGAGTGTCTGAACAGAGAAGCAGCTGAATGCAAGGTTGTTTAGCAATTGCATTTTGCTAATGAAGGTAAATTTTAAGGAAAAGTAAGATGGCCTTTGAATTTTATTCAGATTGCTAATACCTGTCAGCTACTCTTAGCACCACAACCATTTCCACAAATGGCTAAGATAATGGTTGGAAAAAACAGTGAATATAAGGTCAAGGGGAGAGTTTTTATTTATATATGTACCCATAGCTTCTTCTTGCTACATGGAGCATGTGTGCCAGACTTTCTATTTATAGCTGGGTCATGAATGTTCAGTATGAGTGGTTCTGTAAATGTAGTGAGATGTTTTTTTGGGGGGTTTTGACTAATTTTTTCTCCTATATGATTTGTTTTCATTCTTTTGCAGTGTCTGGGAATGTATATTTCCATAATACTTTTTACCCACATTCCAAGATGATTTTAGCTCATCTGTAGTTTCATGTATGCTTAATGGTACTAAGAAGTGTATTGTAACTTACTATTTCTTTTGGTTTTGAACTATCTCTTTCAATGCTGGGTTCTCCTCTGTGCTAAGCATCCAGTCCCTCTGTATTAAATCTACAGGAGGATTTTGGAAGCTAAAGCCTAGGAAGTACTATGTACTTGATTCCAAATTTGTAGTCCTCAAAAAATTGCTTCTAACAGTGAATGGGGAATGCCTGCCATTTCATTATTAATATTTCCTAAAGTTATGCCTCTGGCTATTTTTGGCAGTGCTTGATCTTGGCTGAAGATTGCAACATTTACTCGATCCGTAAGCTCTTCCAGGATCCATAAAACTCGGCCATTCTTTGGCAGTGTTCCCTGATATGCTTGATCTGATAAGCGTAGTGACAGCACTCCTTTGCATAAGTGACTCCTTTATTCATTTTCCTGAAGGAAAGGCCATAGGGTGGAAATACAGGCGCAGACAGGAAACAATCCAAAAAATGGCTCCCTACATTTAGAATAGCAATGCTAACTTTCCTTAGTGTTTACTTTTAAGACAAATCAGGTTATATACTCAGGGCTTTTCTTAACCATAAGTCTCAGCTATTGTATGCATCCAGTGTAGATCCCTTACCTGTGTGTACTGTAGTCGAGGAAAAACCCTTCAGCTTTTTTAGGCTTAATTGACTGTTCTCTAGAGAGACTTAGATTTCTGGGTATATGCAGGAACTAGAGGTCATTCCATATAAAACCTTGTAAATAGGAAGCTGTTAACATCTGAGATGTGTGAAAACTGTATCAGTATGGTTGTAAAAACTTTAGGTATTATGACAATAAAGTGCTAAATTAGTAAGTTTTCATAATTTGATGTAGCAAATTGCAGTTATTTTAATAGTATAAGCTCTGAGAAAAAACTACCTTTCTTAAGGGATGTATGCAGTGATCACAAATCTTTATAATTTTTTAAAATTTATTTTTGTTAGAATCTAGAAATATTCTAATTATCAGGCTATTGATATTGTTTTCCCGTTCCTGCCTCCCCCCCCTCAATTTTCTGTCCTTAAAACACTAAGAAAAATGTCTAAGCAAACACTGTCTAAACTTTGTTATTATGAATGTCACAATAATGGATGCTAAACACAATTAAAACAAAATTTGAGTAACTAAGTCTGAAGGTTTAATTGATGGGTGGGTTTTGAATCTAATAACCTTTGAATCTGACAAAGGCAATAATTGTTTGACAGTCTTAAAGTGAGAGAAGTGGTGAAATGAACAAACACCTATGATGAATTCTGCTGAGTATTTAGCCTGTGCCTTTGCTTGGTTTTCAGAACTGTCCATTATGAAGGTGGTGCTGTGTCCATTCATGCTCGTTCCCTTTGGCGACTAGAGACTCTAAGAGTTGCGTAAGTAAAATCCATCTCAGAAAAGAAGTCCATTTGGCAAGACACTTTTTGTATTGTAAGAATGATCCTTTAAAATCAGAATGATAAAGATAATTCCAGACTGGTAAGACTAAAATAAGCTTTAAAAAATGCTCCATGTCACTTTCATTACAATTAAACAACTTCCTATAGAGTTTGTGTGTGTTTTGATTATTTTTTAATATTGTTATAGCTGTCAGTGAATTCATCATTTACTTCTTTAACACATACATGACATAAACAAGACTGTTTAAAAAAAAAATGCTTGTCTAACACCCTTCCCCCCAACTTGCTTAAGCCATTTGGAAGTAAAAAATTTGCAAAAAAATGCTACCATGCATTGTTGGAAGTGTTGGACTGATAGAAAGGAATTGTACCTTGTTTGTTAAGGTAATTGGCAGTGTAAAATTGCACTTAAATCATATTACAATATATGCTTGTGATAGTTTCTAGAGACTAATAAATGATTGATTTTTAGAGATTAAATCAGACCATCTTATGAAAAGGTTACACTCTAATGATGCTGTTTTCAGTGTGTGCATTTTATTATTAGGATGACTTTAAATGTCAGTGATAGGGCAGTGAGATATTTTCCTTTGGACTAAATTAGACTTTGAGACAGTGACAGCAAATGAAACTGTGGGAGGATCTCTGGCTTTTTATTTTCCTCGTGGCATGTACTTCCCTAATAAGCAGTTGTACTGGAGCTATCTGGAGATTCAAGAAACATGTTATGACCATCATATATCTCACTTTAATAGACACTTCATACAAACTTTTGAAAGGTAAAAATTTGAACATATATGACTGAAAGAAGTTGTAAGAACTGTGAAAACAACTATAAGAAAGGCAGTGGTAATCTTTCTTTTTAAGATATTCATACCAGAAAAAAACCCCAAACAAATAAAATCCCCAGAATAATGCTCTTTCCTTCAAGTCCCTCACCAACCTATTTCCTGTATGATATTGTAATAGCTATATACATTCATTGTTGAATTGCAGTCCATTACTACTCATGCAAATGCTTCAATTTGTAGCTTAGTATATGCATGGCTGAAGTTCTCAATTAGTTGTAGTCCTTCCCAGAATGACTGCAGATATTAGTAATATCGTGCTAAAATTATATGAATTTAAAGGAACCATTTTTCCTTAACTCTGTTGATTAGTGGAGAACTCCCATAAAAATTGCCTGGGCAGTCTACCTGTACAGATTACCTGCCATAGGTTCCCAATACTATTACTCAGCACTACTTTCTTTCTCAAAAGGTGGCAGGAATCGTATTCTCACATTGCAGAAAAATGTTTTTTAGCAGTCAGAAATGGCTTCACAAGATACATGTAAAGCCCCTTGAGCAGAAAGTAAGTGCACATGATTGCTATTTTTCTATCCTACAGGGATGAACTAGGGGCGTGGCTCAACTGCACTACTTTTTTCTTTCCTTTTTTTTTTTTTTTTCTTATGATTCATAGCTATTGGGTCCAAGAGAAAATTGAATCAAACAAGAGAAAAGGCAACTCCCCAGCATGATCTGTAATATGAAAGGTGCAGAACTCATGTGTTTTGTCAGACTCAGCAACGCAATAGCTGAGATTCGTGACCTGACATTTTTCTGACTTGAGGAACAAAAGTTAATGCTAGAACACTGGACTCAGATGTGCTTTTGTGGAATATACCAGCTTTGCTGTGCAGAAGACAGAAGCAGGGAAATATGTTTCTAAGATAGAAAGCTTCCATATTTCCATCTTCCCCAGAGCTCCCTCAACTTAAACAGCGGAGACTCTAGTTTAGAAAACAAAGGAGTTGAGGCTGAAAACTTTTCCATTCTTCTGGCCTCTTTAGAATCAATAACTAAAAAGGTTTAGAATTTTAATCACTGAAATGTAATAAATCTTGTTACAAAATAGAAGGATTTTAAAATGTCTGCCAAATTGGTTTTCCATACTTTGCACACAGTATGGCCAACTCTTAAGTCGACACATTTAAACGACTGGTTATTGTTACTGAATAGGCAAGTGCTTTAATCTGCTACATCTATATGTCATGGAAAACAAAAACGACTTAAACCTGCTAAAGTGCTAATTAAGGGATTTGCAGACTTGTACATGAATTTATACAAAACATATGCATAAAAACTTGTAATTTTTTTAAAGCCACAGTAAGCATAGAGAATTTCTAGTATTTGCAAAAGCACCTAAGAACTGTGGCATTATGTCATAATTCTGTTTTGATGGCTATTTTGCAAACACAAAACAAGTGCATAATTTCCTCTCCAAAAAGTAGCATGCCACATACATCTGAAGTACAAACTTCTGAAGATATAAGACTGAAGAAAGTTTTGTGAAGACCCAGGAAAACATTCTAGCTGTGGCATCTTCCAATCTAAGGAATATTTGAGAAGCCTTCTGAAAAGCCTTTGTGAAATACATACTCCTTAGTAACCCCTACGCAAGTTTGTCTTCAGGAATTAATCAGGAAGTACAGAAGGGCTGAATTTTCAGTTTAAGGCAATTAGTCAGAAACCTGTGGTCTGTATTTTAAGTTGAGTAATTGTTGGGGAGCTTAGACAAGCTTTGCCTTTCTTCCTTTATTTCCTCCTATATGAAGAATCTGCACCATTCTTGGCTTGATAAGTTTTCTTATTTATTTTAGGAAGTTTATTTATTTTTTTGTTGTTTCACACTATTTAAAGTGTGCTTAGAGTGTGCTGACTGCTAGAAGATGAGGACTCTGGGAGAGTGAACAAACCCAGCTGCTGGTAGATGAAATATTGGAGAGAGAACTGGCAGATCTAAACTCTTTGTGTACAGCATAAGCCTCCTTTTCCGTAGGCGGTCTGTACTGTTTCTCATGAGGAATTCAGTCTGAACGAAAGCAGCCTGTGCAAAGGAAGAGATTAGGATGTTAAAATTATTTATTAGGATGGTTTTATAGCCACAAAGTAGGCATTTTCTTGCTGATACTCCAACATTTAGAATTTTATCTTTCCACCAAGTAGTTGGCAATATAATGTACTTTAAAACATTTTTGCCAGTAGTTAATTTTTTTTTTTTTTGTGAAACTAAATGTTTTCTATAAACTCTCTTAGGTGGAGTGGCAGCCACATTAGATGGGGACAGCCATTCAGACTAAGACATATAACAACAGGAAAATATTTAAGTCTCCTGGATGACAAGAGTCTTCTTCTTACAGACAAAGAGAAGGCGGATGTAAAATCTACAGCATTCTGTTTTCGGTCTTCCAAGGTATGGAATCAGTGCAGCATTAGTATAACTACTGCTAATTCCAATCTCTCTGGAAAGCAACATTTAGATATTTTCTGTTGTAATTGCATTCATTATTGGAGCCTTCTACTTTTCACTGATTAAAAAAATCCAAAATTCAGTATAATCAATATCTAGAATGGTTCTTTTATGAGACTTTCTTTGTGTATTGCTGCCTATCTGCTTGTGGTCTGTTGGTTTTATTTGTTTGTTTGTTTGATTGGTTTTTTGGTTTTGTTTTGGGCTGCGAGTTTTGTGTGTGTTATTTTGTTATCTGGGTTTTTTTTGTCCTGCTCAACCACTTTTGAACAGCTTACTCAATTCCAATTTGTTTTTCTGATTAACTTCTCTGGTTCTTCATTGCTTAGATTTCTTGGCTGTCATAGGAAAGATTTGTAGTGCTGTGGGTTACTGAAATTAAATTGGAAATCCAGGATTTTTTTCAGCAGATACATTATTGTAGTCTAATCTGAAGTCTGTAGTTTGACTTTTCATTTTGACACCTTCAATAAGCATTTAAAGTTTAAAACAGCACCTTTTTGTAGTATAGTATTAAGTATAATAATAAAATAAATTCTTTTATATCCTTTGATTTCTCATACTTTTTACCTGTTGCGTGGTGTCTCTGAGAATTTTCCAACAATAGTTTTTCTGTTGTAAAAAATAATCTTCTAAAATAATAGTAAACAGAATTACTCAAAACTTTTCTGTAGCATTTATTATATATATATATATATATTTAATTAGTTGCCTTCTTTGGAAGATAAGAATACACTCCCAAAAGCAGGTATAGGGACTTCTGCACTCTGATAACAAAGACTGTATTTCAGGTGATTGTTGTGGCATGCAGAAAATGTATCTTTTTAAAACCAATTAGAAGAGTCATAGAAATGCTTAAATATTTTAAAGCAGTGCAGAGCAGCTATATTGGGGATTTTCTATTGCAGCTATTACAGATCTCAACACTTTAAAGCAAGAGGGATAGAATAATCCATTCAATGATTTTCAAGATGGGTTTTCAGCAGGGGTTATTCCAGAAAGAGTGGAACAATATACTGCACTCTACTGTTACATGTTTTATTTAGTCAAAAAAATACTTGAAGGCAAGAATTGTTAGCAATACAGAGTATCTTTTGTTGATATGGATAAAGTGGTTTGTCTCTTTTTTTCTGAGGAGCACATGCACATGTGTTTTGGAGATTAGGTAATGTTGTATTTGAAGTTTCTCCTTTTTATTTTTTTTTTTAATATTTTTTTTAGCCTGAATTTGCTTATTTGGAATTGTTTTGAGAATTTATATTTTGAAATGGTTTTGTTCTACCTCGCTCAAAATAAAACGTTCTATTTTGGTAATATTTTGGTATATAATATTTTGGTTAGCTGTTGTTAGTGGCCAAACTTATTCTATGCTGAGCAGAGCAGAGATAAAAGCCTTTGGGGAAGGTAGAAACATGTTATGGTAATCAATTCTTGAAAGAATGTGAGAGAATTTTCAGAGAGGTCTATAAGCTAATCAGCACATGAAAAATATAATCTTACTGATGCTTAAATATGGATTTTCAAAGCAATGGAAGTAAATGTTCAAATAAGAAGTAATGTTGTGGATGTCCCCATTCATTTTAACTAAAGACTTTGACAGGAATTACTGAGAGTCCACGGGGGGGAGTATATGGTTTGCACTTCATTGCTGAGGATGAATCCAGTCTGGATGCAATCCTGTGCAATGTGCTCTAGGATGACCCTGCTTGAGCAGTGAGGTTGGACCAGATGACACGCTGTGGTCCCTTCCAACATGACTGATTCTGTGATTCAGTCTCCTGCCTCGGACTTCTTAAAGGAGTGTTATGTTTCACTTCATTAGGATACAGGCATTAAAAACTTTCAGGTGCCTTCCTTCTCTGGAAAGGAGTGTTAAAGCTTTCAAAATTATAACAGTTCTAGAAAGGTTTCTGTAGAGAAGGTAAGCAGGTTTAGGGTCTCTTTGCCTTTGAGTATATATGAACAAATTATTCAATCTTTCCCTTGTGCTGTTAGGACACAAAAAATTATTCATGGATAAGAGGGAGTCCTTAACCTTTTTAACTGACTACAGAGCATTAATACCTGGGAGTGTTTCAAGCAACTAGATATTTCTTTTAGAAATTTCAGCCCTTTTTATTTTGCCACAGTCATAATTCTTCCTTCCACTACCTGAAAAGGAGAAGAAAAGTGAGAATTATGAAGATCCCACTTGTGCAGAGTAAGTTAGCTCTGAATAGGCAAAAACAAAAATAAGGGAGAAGAAAGTGAATAGATAATGACTTTAATTTCTAAATGAAAAGCAGCTTTTGTGTTTGCAGAGATAATATTGAAAATGTATCCCCTGTAAATCTGAAGATTCAGATGCAGATGTAAAGGCTTATAATTTATTATTGCTTTACCCTTATTATTCGCAAGGGCTCATTATCTTAAACACATTAGCTTCCCAGTACTGCATTTAAAAAATAACCCAGAAGGGAAATAGAAATCTGAAGCCTTTCAAGCATCTGAAATTAAGAAAATACTTTTTGTTTTTGCTCTTATGGTCTCACTTCACTCAGCACAGGATGTCCACAGATATCTGCAACTTATTCCCCCAAAACATAGGGCTCTTTTATAAACTTGAGTTTGTAGTGATCAAGTTTTGAGGATTTTTCTCTCTTCTATTTGCTCAATATTGATTCATTTTAATAGAAAGCATTGGTTTAATATCACTTGCCCACTGAAATAAGGTAATTTTACCAATGTAGAAAGGTTTATATATTTTGTACCAAGTCTGCTTTTCCTGTCATGATCTTTTCCAGTGAATAGAAATACATCAATTTAAATAAAATTTTATGGTTTGTCTTTTTGTCTTGAGCTTTTTCTTAAAAAATTTCATAGAAAATATGTTAATGTCAGCTTTAAAAGCAGTCATTAATTAGCTTCTTGGAATCAGTGAGGTCTTTTAGAGTATCAGTTCTGACTAAAAGTATGCCACGGAAGTTATAGGTTGGGTTGGATGACAAGAGATAAATTTGAAAGCACAGGCCTTGATCGTGGGAATCCATTTTGTAATGTTAAAAGAAATTAAACAGAAACATTAGAGTGAAATAACTAACACATTTAAGGTGAGGCTTCATAAAATAATTTTTCAACAGTAAGATAAAACTATTTTAAATGATTTTGTTCATTTAACCCACAACAAAAGTGTGAAGATTGTTCATATGCAATACAAGCTATTTATAAAGAGCACATCCTTCTGGAGAAAATCTGGCATATTGTTCAATAAATCTGTTCATTTCCAGTTCACTCTTGTTGCTTTGCATTACTGAGGTGTTTTACAGACTGTTGCAAAACTCACTTGTTGATGTTTGCTTCAGTGTGATAAATGAAGATTTTTGATCCTTGTTTAGAAAAAGTATATGGTCTGAGAATGGGTCTGGACAACAATAAAACTTAGGGTTTTCTGTGTAAAAATGCAGTAGGAAGAATTAGCAGATGGTTAAGTAATGGCAGGTTACTTATGTGGTAAGAGTGTAGTGGGCTGGAAACTTGCATCATTTAATATCTATACCAATGTGCAATTACTAATTGGGGACATGGTGATTTCTGATGTTTTTCAGATCCTAATTTTCACTGATGAACAGTATTTTACAGTGGATGAGATTGATTTATTATATGTACTTTCTCAACTACCTACTCTTAATTGTCATGAAGCCAGCATTCCATTCAAATCTTTCCCTTTTTAAACAATTTGTGGTTCCTATTCACTTCCCCAAAAATCTCAGTGTCCCCAAATGAATGCTCTCATGCCTGCTACCCCAGACTATCCTCTAGTCTTCTGCTTCTCTCCTATACTTAGTCCATTTTTACACTGTGCTTTCCTGGCTACTCTTTTTTTTTTTTTTTTTTTGCAGGAAAGACATTATGGGATTAAATTCAATCTGGACTCTAAGCCTACACACAAAGCTGTTGGTGTATTTACATTGCTGAGAACAGAGATCTTGTTTGACAGATTGTTGGCACTGCAGTTTTAATGCTAAGGAAATTAATTGTCAATTCTGTGAAGATTTCAATATCAAAAAGAATCCAAATCCACAAAAAAAACCCCCAAAAACCTGGTTCCTGACAGTGAATTTTAAAGCATGGAATAATATTTTAAACAAATAATCCCTTATGTTATTTACAGTGCTTTATGAGAAAATTTTTGAATCCTTATATTTATACATTAAAAAACTAGTTGTGAGACTTGAAAAAGGAAAATCTTCCAATGTAAAAGTACAATACATTCACACAGGTTCATCCTATCTTGTAGTTATGAAAAGAATTTGAAGGACTGGAGCTTGAAATCAGGCTGTCTTTTTCTTCATACAATAGCGAGACCTAACTTATTTTATCCTGTATCATCATTTGTTTGCCATGTCATATTATAAGTAGCTTTTCAATTTCCAACTGTCATTACATTCAGGTTATTTGTGCTAGCTTTTGAAAGAATTGAATGCAACACTTAAGAGAAATGTTATGAACAAAATAATGAATTAATAGTGAAATAGAAGCACACAATAACTCTGTAATTGGCATCAGATTACTAATAAATCAGTTAGTATCATGTATCAATGGACAAGACTTTAATAAGAATTTCAACGCTTAAGGAATCAGCCATTTACATGGTAGTAAAATTAACATCTGTATCCAGAAACAATCAGAAAACAATCTGAATTGATGAATGTTTTGTATCTGAAAGCTTAATGTTATGAAAAGTAATCATAAGAATTTCACCTCAGTATTATTTTACTTCAAAATGCATTCATAATTGTAGGCTAAAAATCTGATTACAGGACATCTCTTTTTACTTAAGAAATGTTTTTAAAAACGCTTTAGTAAATTAGAGATCATTGTCTGTTTATTTAAAAAACCCAATCTTTGTCATCTTCTACTGTGAAGGTGCCTTCCCACGTTGCCAAGGCACATGTGTATGGTGTAATTATGCTTCTACTCTTTCTTGGTTGGTGGAAGAATAGAACAAATAGAAGTTTTTGTCTCACTATTTGTAACATTACTCTGATCAGCAGAAGGAAGATGCTTGTTGTCTACTGCTGTCAGGAGAAGCAGAGAATGTTGAAGCAGTATTTGCTTAAGAAGGGTCATGTTCCACACTGAATGTACAGTGGAATAGGCACATCAGTCAGTTGAACCATATGTTTTTGGAGAGATTAAATGGATGATCTGTTATGAAGCAAGATGCATAGGCTGTTTGTCTCATAAACTGATATCTGTGGGGAAAGAGTTGGTTCTTAGAAGAGCTAGGTATTGGGGGAGCACCTCCGATTACAGTCAAAAACTATAGTATTGTTTGGGATACTACATTTCCTCTCCTGAAGCAATTGCTGTCTGTATAGGACACCCGCTGCAGTGACATGAGGTCATGCCATTCTTAGTTTGCCGACTAGTCACAAACATGCAGAAATGGATTGCTTTTCTCAGGAAGTACTGAGCCTGTTGTTGGGCAGTGATAGGTTAAAGGCCATCTCTCAGTGACAGTTGGATGGTTCTCATCTTTTCCAGGCTGGAAAAAAACCCCCCAAATTCCCAAGAAAAAACTTCTGGAGGTTAATGCCTGATTCAACTAGGGGAGTCAACGTATTTGGGGCTGTTTTGTAAGCTTTTGTTTTTCAATAATGACATATACTCTCAGTTATGGTCCTAGTTCTATCTATGCAGGTGAAATTAATAAGCAAAGTTTTTATGTTGATGGGGTCTCTCTCTCTCTGTCTTTAACCAGCAGTTACATTTTCTCTTTTTTTTTTTTAATAATTCATTTAAAGAGGGATCTCAAATATTCTTTTAGGTCCTGATCTGGACAATTGCCTGGTATTTAATGTTTTATGCAAATATTAACATGTAGGTTATTGTTCATGTATACATTTTTGTCTTCTTCAGGAAAAGTTGGACATAGGGACAAGAAAAGAGGTGGATGGAATGGGAGCACCTGAAATAAAGTATGGGGATTCAATATGCTTCATACAACATGTGGATACAGGCCTATGGCTCACGTACCAGTCTGCTGATGCGAAGTCTGTAAGAATGGGTTCTTTGCAGCGAAAGGTAAGAATGTAAATAGGAATTGATTTCATTCAGTCATAGTCTCATAGGGTGGTGGGGTAGGAAATGAGGGGAACTACGTGAAACAACTGTTTCTGGTTTTAAGCATGCCTTAGCATGCTTACCATGTGAAAGGCTGGGTTTCTTTTCAGTCATATATTGAAAAGTTAAGTGATGTACTGAATTTTTAAACTGAAAGCCAAACAAAGTGCATGTGTCAACCTCTAGACATTAACCTACAAACATTGATAAATCTGGATATACTTGATTTCAAACTAAAATATCAGTAACAGCCTATAGAATGTGCTAAAATTCCTTTCTTCAGTGTAGTTTGGATTGAGGAGGCTTTTATTTCATAGTATTTCTTTCCACATTGTAAGTGTATTTATTACCTTTTGGTCTGGAATATTCAAGTCTTGAGCCCTGAGAGATTTCTTTTATAGAATAATAATAGCCAAGCAGAATGCTAGCTCAGCATCATAAAGTAGGAAAAATACTATTTTACAACTTAACACTGTAGTATTTTCCATGACTGTTTTACATACCAGAACTACAAAGCTGGAGCAAAGGACATACCTTGTAATTTTATATATAAAATTTGTCTGTATCATATGTGTGTATATACACATATATATTCTATAAAATTCTATAAAGGTAATATTTAGGAAACAGTTTCTGTACAGGTAAAATTTTAGTGATTATAATACTAAAAAAATTATCAGTCATAATAGTCGTAATACCTAAATAATTCTAAAATAATTTAAATAGGTTACCTTATTAAATATTTTAGTAAGCAAAACCCCTAAGATTTTTTTTTTAATACAGTATATTGTTTACAAAAGGTGTGGCTTTGAGATTATTATGTCACTGAACCTGCTGGCTTAGTAAACATGTGTCCTTGGACATGAGGAATTAAAACATGGAATTATCTGGTTTTAATAAAATAGTTGTTTTTGTATATGGCTACATAATTTCCTAGCCTCCCTTACTATGTGAGTTTTCAAACTTCTTATTTACAAATAATATTTCAGTTTGCAGTGACTGCTTCTTATTTTTGTTTTGCAGGCAATAATGCACCATGAAGGTCACATGGATGATGGTTTAACACTGTCCAGATCTCAGAATGAAGAATCCCGTACAGCACGTGTCATCCGTAGTACAGTCTTCCTTTTCAACAGGTTTATAAGGTATTCTTTTAAAATTATGCTTTCATCCATTTTCTTTTTTTTCCTCTTCTATTTTATTCAAAGGGGTCGTTCACACAGCAGTGAACAATTTAGCCTTCAGAACAAAGAGATGAATGCCTCAAAGCAGACTTTCTCACTTCTGTACGTGTTATCAGCAGATAAGGGCATTGAGAGATATTGGCCTGTTTCTTTCCTCTGTCTTCTAATATCAATTTATCATTAAATCTTGATTTAAATGCATAAACACACTGAAAATGCAAACAAATCATAAAAGAGAGATTTTTCCTTGCCAACATTTGCTTTAAGTCATATGGTAGATCATTTAGATTTTCCTTTTCTAAGTATAGTTTTTAAGAGTTATGTTCCTTGAAAAACCTGGAAGAAAGAGATAATTGTATAACTACAGATTTGTAAAAAACACAAATATACTGAAGGAATTCATAAAGTCAAGAAAAAGTTTTTCTTAAAAATTATACCTTTTTTTCTACCTTCACATTACACTTTGCTTTTTTGTTCCCTTTTAATGCTAATTTTTTCTTTAATATTTTGAAACATTGAAAAATGCTTTATTGTACATTAATTAGCCTTTTAAAAATCCTGTCAGCTTTATGCAATTTGCATTTATCTTCCTATTCCAAATGTCCTCCTAAATAACACTGATAAAATGCTAATTCTCAATTGCTTGTGATTTCAGTAATTGATGAAAGGCCCTTTCATCAGTGTAGCTTGTATTAGAAAAAGAACGACAAGCAGTAAGACTATATGGAATGATAAGAATTTCATAAGGATTCATTTGTGAAAAGAAAAAAACAGGTTGGGAGATGTTGACCTGAAGCAACTATGTCCTAAATCATTGCACAGCCAAAGACATACACATGACAATTTGTTGAAAAACATTTAACAAGGTACTTAAATAACAACAGAGAAAATCACCCATCAGGAGAATTGCCTCCTGTATGACATTTAAAATACAAGAGAAATGTAAGCCCTAGGTCACTTCTGAAATAATACCCCTTCTTAGAAGCTTCTAAGAATGCCATAAAAGATAAGGACAGAGGAAGGCAATTTAATGATAAGGTTTCACAAATCAAGGTATTGCTAAATTACAGTGGAGATTTTTGTGGAGTGCACAGGGAGTCCAAGGTAGTGTTTAACCGTTTAGTTTTGGCAGGTTGTTACTCCAAGAAGAAAAAGCTGAATTGGAGAGGATGAAAATTATTCTTCTAAGTGTTCTTTCCCACAAAGTCAGTGGAAAAATTGCACTTCAGATAACGTGCTCACAGTAAAAATTAAATTTTAAAGATAACTTTTGTAGCTATCATTTTGAAATATTGCATTTATTGTAAGATATTTAAAAAACAAAACCAACCAAACAAAAACACCAACCCAAATATCAAAACAACAAGCATATTACCCTCACCTCCACCCTGTCCCAAATATTTTATCTTAATCCAGCCAGAAGCAGAGTATGAAATGAGACTTGTGCTCCATATCATGGCCTGCAGATGAATTCTGGGAGCAAGCCAGGTGCTGTACAGCTCAGGAGAGAGGACTGCCAAAGACAGTTGTGGGTTAGGTTGCTGGGAACCTTTGGTGCCTTCAAGGAAAGAAAAGAGGGAGATGGGTATGGGGCTGAGTGGGTGGGTGTGGTGGGCTGCTCTACTCTGTTTATGCTGACCTAAAGACCACCAGTAAACACAAAACAGACGTCGTTGCTACATAACTGGGTTTTACTCAAAAATATGCTAGCAAAATAATTGTGTTACAATGGCAGAATGGAGAATAAGTAAAAAGAGAAATCACGTGTCAAATAATCCCACTCTTTTCTGCTGTGTGCTGCCACGGCGGACCCTTCCGCTCAGGGCTGCTCCTCTCCCAGCACTTCGAGCCCTGGCTGCCTCCTACAGAGCTTCAGGATCTCCAGACCTTTCCTTCCTCCTAGAGCTTGGGCATTATTTTCCCAAGCCCTCTGCACCCCAGTTTCTCTCCCCCTAATGGCTCCTCCTGCTCCTTGAAGAAGGTTCTTGAGGGCCTCCTGCAGCCTTTGCTGGGGCAGACCCCCTGCCCACCATCATCTTCCTGACAGATGTGCAAGGGAAAATTCTCACCTTTCACTTGCTGCATAGTGCTGCTGAGGTCTCAGCTGTGTTTCAGTAAAGATGAGGTTTAAATGGAGGAAGAAGTCATATCAGGGTTTGGAAAGCCCAACGCTGCGGGAAAATTGGATTATGGAGTTTGTTGGGGATTCAGCTCAGCAAGGGGCAGGTGCAACATGGTTGAGGACAGTCAGCTCTCCACTCCTAGGAGAAAATGGTCATAGACTACTTCAAGGCCAAGCATGAACTGGGTATTAAGTAAACAAAAAGGCTTATGAATTGGTGGGACGGAGTGTGCGAAAGTGCTGAATCTTCCACACTGAAGAAGGTTTAAGAACAGGTTAGAGATGTGTTTGAGAACCTCCATGGGCTATCTGGACCCTCTTCAGCACCACAGGACTGGTTTCTTTAACTTCTGTCCATTCCAGCTTCATGATGCTTTGTACAGATTTACAGTAACTTCTCTGTGTCTTTTTCTCTACCTCTGAAACTGCTACATGCATAGGTAGAATATTAAAGTATTTTCTAGATTTCAAAAAAATGTTAGAAGAACATTTTTGATGCTTTTAGGTTGTGTTTGGGAAGGGAGGGGTGGATTGTTAAGTAGAGGATGGGCAAACGTAATTTCTGAGAAGCTACTTGGCTGTCAGAAAATGATTCAAGCTTTGGCGTCTAAACAAACTTTGCTTTTAAATAAATAAAGAGTTCAAACAATAAATTAATTTTCAATATTCAGGAGACTTTGCATCTTTTTACAGGGGCCTTGACGCTCTCAGCAAGAAAGTAAAGTCTTCCACCATCGATTTGCCTATCGAGTCAGTCAGCCTGAGCCTTCAGGACTTGATTGGCTACTTTCACCCTCCTGATGAACATTTGGAGCATGAAAACAAACAAAATAGGCTCCGAGCACTGAAGAATCGCCAGAACCTCTTCCAAGAAGAGGTAATTCTTTCAGTTTTACTCCTGATTTTCCACTATGTTGCCTGCAAGTATCCTTTCACAATAACTGTAGTGTTGCTATCGAATGTGGAGTATGGTTGCATTGGTTTGTTATTGGTTTGGTTTTTTTTTTAATCCTGTAGGAGTCAAACTATTTGCTACATTTATAATATCTCTAGATGTGTTGATTTCCATGTTTATGTAAAGAAATTCATTTAAGGCCTGACTTTCTTTTCCTTTTTTTAAAAAAATTGAATATTAGTGCTCTGAATTCTAACCATAATTTTCTTCCTATGTGTGAATTAGTTTCTTTTGTTGCAGTTTGATCTCTTGATGCAGAAGGATGTTTTGGTTTAATAAGCATGCTTTAAGTATCTTGTTTAATATTATATGTTATTTCTTTGGCAGTGATAGTTGCCTATAATTTTTCAGATGCATAGATACCTTCCAGAATAGAAAATTGTCTAAAATTATATCTTTTTTGTTTTAATTTGACCATACTAAATGTTAGATTTTTATTGTCACAGGCAAGGAAAATTTTCCATAGGGATTGCTTGTTTGACTTCATGTACATATTCCTGTGTTTTGCAGATCCTATCCTTCATGTTGTCTTTTCTTAGATTTTTGAAATTTTTTTTTATTTGCACTGAAAAAATACTTTTTTTTTTTTTAGGGTATGATTAACCTTGTTCTTGAATGTATTGATCGCTTGAATGTATACAGCAGTGCAGCTCATTTTGCAGATGTAGCTGGGAAGGAAGCTGGAGAAGCATGGAAATCTATTCTGAACTCTTTGTATGAACTACTAGGTAAGACATAGAATGCGTTATTGTTTTAGCTCAAAATAATGAAGAATAAAGAAACACATACCTGTTTTATGAAAGAAGAATTTCCCCTGTGTAAAAATTTATGATATAAATTAAACAAGATTTTTGTATTTTCAGGTCCTTGCATGTGCTTAAGAATAACATACACTGGAAACACTTATATATTGTAAATTTTAGGATAATATTTGTCGTGAAAAATTACAAGTTTCTGAGTTAAATGATTGACTACTTTTCCATATCATCATATTACTTCTATATCTTGTGTACGATCCAAAAATGTGTGAACAAAATATATGTAAATACATCATTCCTATGTTAAGGAGCCATAACTTGGTTAGATTTGTAGAAGTCTATGATTTTTCACACATCTGCCTGCAGAACTGCAGGATATATCTAAAGCTTCTATACCCAAGAACCCTCTTATTAGTCAGCAATGACCAATGACTCCAGCATTATACCTGGATACAGTATGCCATGGAAAGGTATACTTATGTTAAATCTAGTCATTAAGTTCTTGTCCACCTGCAGTCACTGAAAATCTCCCAATACCTCCTCCAATTTTATTTGCATATGTTAGTTTTGTTCAATTATGAATCATTATATAGGGTTATTAATCCCCTGTAATAGCTACCTGTGTATTCACTCCTGCTGAGTTCCTTATTGTCTGCAAAAGGAAATTTTGCTGCCTAAGAGACTGTTTTGTCAGTTCTTTTCTCCTCTGTCAGTAAGGTTTCTTGTTGCCATAAGTAAGCCTAAACATAATAATAACATTGACCTTAAGTGACTGAGGACAGTAATGTGTCCCTGTCATTAAGCAGCTCTTTGTGCAGGCTGCTTGTATGTCCCTATTCTGCTTGCTTTCTGTAACACTCTAGCTCTAATGTGTGGTCTGCTTGCCTTTAAACTTGCACATGTCTTGTCAAAAGATCAAGTTTGGACAAAGTCCTCTTGCAGGATTGTTATCTTACTTTCCAGTGAAACATAAAAAATGTTTCCAGCAAAGCATTTTGTTTATCATTTATACTAAATCTCACTCCTAAAAAAATTATTATTGAGAAGATATACAAGAAATGTACTTTTAGCATAAATTCCATTTAAAACTCCACAACTGAATATGTAGTTTGTAAAATGAAGTGAATCAAGTCATTAGGAAGTGGCCAGGTGAATGTGGTGAGGATATTAGTAATTGGCTTTTTTGTAGGTATGCATTGTGAAACATGATCACATACTGTTTTTTCTATAGGACCCATTCCTTTATTAGGGCTCATTTATTACTAGGACTTAAAATACTTAGTTTTCTCTTTGCTACTTTGTGTGTGGCATTGAACCTAATTTTTTATGAGCCTTTTAATTCATGTTTGGAAAACAAAACTATTATCTTTATGTTCTTTTGTGCCATTTATGATTAGTAATACCAATAATTAGAATTATTAATTAGTGTCTGTTGGAAACTTTTATAATAAGGAAATCAAAGAAATTATCTCTCATTCAGTCAGAGAGAAATTTAGGTAAAAAGACTTTACCAATGATACTTCCCAAATTAGGAGCTGTGGGATCTAACCTTTTTTCAGAATATTCAGCAGTATTTCATGTGTGCAAGGCATACTGAAAACTTGCATTCCTCCAAATTCAGAGGCAGTAAATGAAATTTTAATTGCATGCTTCACTTCACATAAATTCTTCTTACTACCCTACAGCAAAGTGAGACAACAGAGGCAGGAGTTCACTATATAACATTGTCAAAAAGCTTTTCCATAATGGAAGTAGTTTTATCATCTTGTACTCTTGCAAAAGAAAATAATCTTAGGAGGGAGAAAGAGATATCCAGTATATGATGCATAACCCTTCCTGAAAGAAACAAGATGCTTCTGTCTGGTCCACTGCCTTTACTATTGGAGTAAATAGAAGTTGACACAGTGAATGGCATTGAGACAGTGGGAAGCCCTTTCCTGTGATCTCTTAGAGCAAAGAAAGAGCTAGCTGAACAGTGGCTGCTGTCCCCTAACTGCAGGCTGTTAGAGTAGAAGGTGGTTCCTCTAATTGTGTTTCTAGGTGAGAAGTTGCTGAGATCTACCAGCTCTATGTTGTTGATGATTGCAGCATAATGCATATGCACAGGCTGCAAGGGTGACCAAAAAAGTGTTTCCTAACATTGGATTGGTAGATTTTACAAACATGATGAGGTAATTTTTATGTTTTTAGTTTAGTTTTCATGGTCTTTATAGTTTGCAAGATAAATATATCCTTTATACACCTCTCTCTAATTGTGTAACTTGCAGCATAGTGAAAAGTCAGGGAAGTCAGCATAAAAGGCAAAAGCGGGACTGAAATATGAATACATCAGACTGGTTTGATTTCAGCTTAGAGTGATTTGTAACAATGGTACACTGTTGTCCTTTGTACTATAATTTTATATGAAGAACCTTTTCAGAAGTAGATGGGAGTTTTTGCAAATAGATTTATGATGCTTGATGATTAAGAGATTTTAAGACTTGACAACATGAATTATATTGTAGGTTCTTGAGAGGAGTGTCCAGATCCTTTTCCTCTGTTTTTTTTCTTCTCTTGTGTCTTATGTTTCTCAAACCGGTATAGGCCTTTCTAACATCTGTTTGCATGTTCCAGTAAAGATACTGGATTTCTCATCTTCTTTCAGAACTCTGGTACCTGCTGTAGAAAATGTTTCTTACTGTTTTCCCTCTATTTCAATAAAACAAAATAGAATCACAGAATGTGTAAGGTTGGAAGGGACCTCTGGTGGGGTCATCTGGTATAGTGTCCCTACTCAGGCATGGTGTTCCATTGCACAGGATTTCATTCAGACAGATTTTGAATATCTTCAGGGAGGGAGACATCACAACCTCCCTGGATAATCTGTTGTTCCAGTGCACAGTCACCAACACAGTAAAGTTCTTCCTCATGTTCAGGTGGAACTTCCTGTGCATCAGTTTCTGCCCATTGCCTCTCATCTTGTAGCTTGGCGCCACCAAGAAGAGCCTGTCTCCATCCTCTTGACACTCACCCTTCAAATACTTGTATGCACTGATGAGGCCCCCTCTCAATTTTCTCTTCTCCAGGCTAATTAGGCCCAACTGTATCAGTCTGAAGCATCTCTCTTATGAGGATTCATAAGAGAGATGCTTCAGTCCCTTAATGATCTTTGCAGCCCTCTACTAGACTCACTCAAGGAGCATGTAATGCACCCCAGGGTACCACTGGCCTTGGCCACCAGGGCACACTGTTGGCTCATGAACAGCTTGTTTTCCACCAGGACTCCAGGTCCTTCTCCACAGAGCTGCTTTCCAACAGGTCAGCCCCCAGCCTGTACTTGTTCAGTGAGTTATTTCTCCCCAGGTGAAGAACCCTGCTTTTGCCCTTGTTGAACTTCAGACAGTTCTGCTCTGCCCAATTCTCCAACCTGTCAAGGTCGTGCTGAAGGGCTGCACAGCCTTCTGGGGTGTTCACCCACTCCTCCCAACTTTGTGCCATCAGCAAACTTGCTAAGGAGGCATCATCCCCTCCATCCAAGTCATTGATGAACAAGGCAAACAACTCCAGGCCCAGCACTGAACCATGTGGGATACCACTAGTGACAGGAATCCAACTAGACCCCGTGCCTCTGATTATGACCCCCTGGGATCTGCCATTCTGACAGTTCTCAATCCACCTCACTGTCCACTCATTCAGTCCACATATCCTGGGTTTGCCCATGAAGATTTTGTGAGAGACAGTCTCAAAAGCCTTACTGAGGTCAAGGTAGACAATATCCACTGCTCTCTCCTCATCCATCCAGGTAGTTGTTTTATCAGAGAAGGCAATCAAGTTGGTCAGGCATGATTTACCTTTAGTAAATTGATGATGACTACTCCTGATTACATTCTCGTCGACCATGTGGATGGACATGGCCTTCAGAATGAGATGCTCCATTACCTTTCCAAGGGCTGCAGTGAGGCTGAGTGACTGGTAGTTTCCTGTGTCCTCCTTCTTGCTCTTTTTGAAGACCAAGATGGTGTTTGCTTTCTTAAAGTCCTCAGGCACCTTTCCTGATCACCATGACCTTTCAAAGATAATTGTGAGCAGCCTTGCTATGGTGTCCACCAGCTCCTTCAGCACTTATGGATGCATCATGTCAGGGTCTATACATTTGTGGATGTTAATTTTTCCTAGATGTTCTCTGAGCCGAATCTCCTTGATCAGAGGAAAGCTTCTTCCACCATTCATTTTCCCTGGTCTCCTGGGTCAGATTACTGAGGCCTGGTCTGGTCAGTGAAGACCAGTGCAAAGAAGACATTTAGTAAGTGCCTTCTCTGCATCCTTTGTCACAAGGGTCCCTGCTCCATTTAGTAGTAGAAAACCACATTTTCTCTGGTTTTCCTTTTGTTATTAATGTATTGGAAAGAAACCCTTCTTGCTCTCCTTGCTGTCCAGATTTAATTCCAGATTGCCCTTGGCTTTCCTCATCTCATTCGTATATACTCTGACAACTTCTCTGTATTCATTCTAAGTATCCTGTCCCTGTTTCCATCTCCTGTGTATTTCCTGCTTATGCTGAGTAATGACAGGAGTTCCTTGTTCATCCATATAGGTCTCTTGCCCCTTTGCTTGATTTGTTGCTCATCAGGATGCATTCTTGAGCCTGGAGGAAGTCATCTGTATATATCAGCCAGCTCCCTTGGACCCCTCTCCCTTGCAGGGCTCGTTCCCAGGGGATTCTTCCAAGAAGGTCCCTGAAGAGGCTTCTTCCAATAACCTCTCCTGAAGTCCACAGTTGCAATCTCACTTGCTCCCCCTACTTCATCCATGCAAAATACTGAACTCCATGATCTCATGGTCACTGTAGCCAAGCCTGTCCCAGCCTTCACATCTCTAACACGGCCTTCCCTGTTTGTTAGTATGAGGTGGAGCAACTATTTCTTATGGGATCCTCCCCCACCTGTGGCAGGAAGTTGCTGTCAATGCTTTCCAGGAACCCCCTAGATTGCTTGTGTCTTGCTGTGTTGTTCCTGATGTCAGAGTGGTTCAAGTTCTCCACAAGAACAAGGCCATGTGACAGTGAGGCTAATTTCAAGCTGTCTGTAGAAGGCTTCATACTTATACAGCTTTGTCTGTCTCCATGCTTGCAAGTAGCCAGATTATTCAGTCTGAATTCTTTGAAGGTAGCTCAACCATTGGCATTGTTTATACTAATGGTAGTTATATGCTTTATTAAGAATCAGTTAGAGAAGTTAAGGCAGGAATTATAAACATTTAAAAGTAGCCAGATTAGGGCCAGAGAGTTAATGTCTCCGTGAAGTCAACTGATGATCTTTTAGAGTGTAGGTGATGGAGTATAAAATTCTGTGGTTCAGTTATTCATGGATGTAGGGGTAGTTGAATTTTTTGTTACAGCTTAACTATCTCTTTTTAAATTTAAGCACAGAGCAGACTGGAGGAAGTAATGGCTTGATGTCTGAATCATTTCTTGAAGTTTGAAATTTCCAATTGGCAAGGCTAGCAAACTCCTGCTGAAAGAGTCTGCATGTCTTGTACCAAGTATTGTTTCTGTGGACTTGTAGTGAGAGGATTGCACAAGCTTTTGTTGACTTCCTGGTCTCTGTGTCCCTCCTGCCCTCTGATGTTACTTCACCAACTGCATTATCTTCTGGCAGCTAATGCTGAGGGAGCCTGGCTTTGATCTGGCTATAATGAATTTGTACATTGCTCTGCTCTGTATAATGCTGGAGCTGTACAGTAATTACATGGATGACAAATGGATATTGCTTTCTCAGTCTTGCTTCAGCAAACAGTACTTTGTTTTCTGAGTCTGTACATAAATAAAAGTAAACTGTGATGCCAGAATTCATGGCTTTTGTCATGTCATTGACATTGTGTTATATTTCATTATTATGAGAATGGAGGCATTTACTGACTTTGAGTTAAATGGATACTATGACAGAAAAATCATATAGTCTTAGAATGGTTTGGGTCACAAGGGACCTTAAAAGATCATCTAGTCCAGCCATCCTCATTGCATAAAGTTCCTTCCTTATATTCAATGTAAATCTACCATCTTTCAATTTGAAATGATTGGCATGTATCCACTAGAGCATCTGTACTTTCTCTGTCGCTAATACATGCATTCACCATGAACTTGTACTTAATCCTTTTGTGTCACAAAGGCATGCAGGAGTATATGGAACACTGTGATTTTAATGTCTGACTGGTTTTTATTTCTTTAAAACTGAATGCCGGTCTTGTTCAGAGTAGTAAACAATAACAAAAGCAACTATTAGATGTTATCTTTTGTTTTCAATTTTAAGAGTCTGCATGCCTCACTTAATGCACAGCTTCAACCAGTGAATGCTAACCTTTCACAAACTTCTGCTGAGCTGCATTTATGAAGCCATCTGTGTCTTATTAGTGCTAATGAAATTAAATTTAGTGATGTTGTGTTAAGCATTGAGCTGTTACTGCCTTCATTTTATGTTCCTACCTGAAGCACAGTGAAACTGTGTGGCTTGCTTATAAACAATAAAATACACTTTTAGAAACAGCTTTTCCTTAGTTCTAATCTGTGTGTTTTAACAAGATGCTCCCCCTTTCCAGTAACTGTGGTCATGGTAATTAATGGTGTAAGATTTCAGGGTACAGATTTTTTTTTTTTTTCAGTCATATAATACAGCAAGAGAAAGGTGTTTGCTTGTTTCTTTTGCTGTTAGGGTTTGTTTTCCCAAGTGGTCAGGTTTTTTATTGTTTGGTGTTTTTGTTTTGTTTTGTTTTTGTTTTGTTTTGTTTCTTTTGGGATTTTTTTGCCATGAAGCAAATGGATTGCAATCTCTTTTCTCATGGTATAGAACCGACAGTGCAGTGACTTGTTTGCAATTCCTCTTTGCAAAAAGTTTCATATTATATTTATGTCCTAAGTCTCTAAGTTTAACCTTTTATAAATAAAGCAGAATAAAAACACAGTTGCAATATAATATAGTGAATTTGTGCAGAAACAAAACATAGATTTCAAGAGGCCATTTCCTCTTACCAGGAGCAACAGTTTCTGCTGCTGAAATAACCATGAAAATTTCAGTTGGAAATAATTTGTTGTCAGAATTGGAAAAAAAACTTCAGCAGTGTGCACTCTTCCGCACACCAGATAGAAATGTCAGTGCCTCACACCTTTTTGGAGTAGAACAGATGCTTCTGATAGCTTGTGTGTATGCACATACCTGCAAATGCATATAATCCAGGACAGGTCTGGCTTGTGGGTGCCTGCAGTGGTCAGTGAGATTTAAGTTCAGTTATATCCACCAAATCAGTGTGTGCATTAATTCTACTTCTATTTTCATCTTAAAGCATGGGGGTGAAGCAGATTCAAAGCAGTTACTTCCTCCCTCCAACCCTGTCAAAAGTATGGCAAACAGTTCCTTGGACATCTATCATGTGTTAATTCCTATTATTCTTGTACTAAAGTATCAATAGAAAATAATTTACATTCAACACCTATGTTGTTGGCTTTAAAGTCTGCTTTTCCAATGCTTTCTGTCAGTACAAGAATACTGTTTTACAGAAACTTGCTTCTATAGTAGCAGCTGACTTCTGTGGTGTCAGTACTGGCTACTTCATGTAGAGCATTTTGCAGGGATTATTGAGATGATTGTAAAGCCAAAATAATTCAAATTCCTTAAAGATCAACTTGATGTCAAGAGTATTTATGCTTAATTCTAACTATCACTTACATTATTTAAATTTAAATCAAGAACATCAATAATTAAAGATTATGAATCTATCTTACTGGGTCCTTCCTGACAAGACAGGAATTATTTAAATTTAAATGGATTAATAATTTTGATTTTTTTTTTCCTCTCTCTCTCCAATAGCGGCTCTGATTCGAGGAAATCGTAAAAACTGTGCTCAATTTTCTGGGTCTCTGGATTGGTTGATCAGCAGATTAGAAAGACTGGAAGCCTCTTCTGGTATGTTTTTTAGTATTTTAACTTTCCTATTTGACCAGTTCTAAATTCTTTAATATTGGTGATGTACTTGTTCAGCCTAATTAGAATGAAGTTCTTGTTATGAGAGAATAAATTATGTTAATAAAAGGAGATTTATATTTGTAATATTTTTTACATATTGATTTCAGTTGTAGCTTTACTTAAAATTCTGACAGTATTGCCTTTTCCTTGACCAATTGGTTGTAGTGTTACCTTTTAATTCAGGCAAACAAAGCATTTGACAAAATAGCTGTTCTACAGTTTAAGTAATATTAAATTGCTTTTTCTCTAATTGTAGTATCTACCCTTCTCTTTGGAAGTCTGCATGTTTTTCATGTTTTGTATCAAATTAAACATAGCAATAGCTGTATGAAAAGGATATAATTTGTCACTTCTTGAAGGACTGTAGTGGTGATGTAGGGAAGTTCACGTATTCACTTGAGTATGTGTAAGAATAGATGGGTCTTCACAAAATACCCGTGTGTTTCCAAGGAACAGTGTTACCTATGTAATACACATACAGTCCCTTTTTAATCACCTCTCTCACTCTTGAGCTCTGAATTTCTATTAAAAATTAACAAGAAATGTTTTTCAGTTGCAGTTGAGACTGTTTTCTTTATATATAATATTTTTTACTATTTTATTTGAAGATGGCCTTTTGAGAGTCTTTCAAGTCTTATTTCTTCTAATTATTATACAGTAAGTTCAAAAGGCAGGAAGGTTTGTAGATAGACCAGTGGCAAGATAGTGCATCACACCTCTTTGGTTGCATATTTGTAATTTATTCCCATCATTGTCTTGGTTTAGTGTCATGTGTTGTTCCATGAACTGGAAGGAACATAATGATTGATTACAGACTTGTCCTCAGGAATTTAAATTGCATTCCCCATTCTTTTCCCATTCCTGAATCATGCTTCTTCCACAGATAAGTGTGTACTTAATAGTTGAAATGTTAAGGGAGGCATGCCAGGAAGGGAATATGTCCCCCATTGCAAAAGTTCTTTGTTTTATATTAGATTGGTAAACATTTGAAAAGAAATGTCATAGGCAAAACATAGTTGTTCTTATCAGCCTTTTACTGTGGCATTAATACATGAGAAATATCTTGTTATTGCTGAGTATTCTAAGTAAAAATAGGAGTTGTCCCAGTGTGGATCACTATTTGGCATATATTAACAAATTTCTTACCTCAGTGTAGCATTCAGTGGATCAGTAGCAGCCGTGAGAACAGATGGGTCCTATAGTAAACAAGGCGTTTCTGTTCTACTCAGCTTTGTCATTAAATATTCATGGGCATTTTGTTTATTGGCCACAAATCTGTTCCTGAGATGACCTGACCAACAGCATGGGAAAATATTGTCAAATGTCAGTGGCAGAAGTGTTTTGCCTCTCCAAACCAAGGCATTGCATTTGCTAGTTGATTGGCAAATACTGCAGTGGGTGATTGTAGTTGTCAAGAGCAGTTACACACTGATTCTTCACCTCTAGGAGGTTTTTTCCATTGTCAACTCTTGGAACAAGCAGAGAGTTTAGACGTCAGTTAGTCTTCTCTTGGGATGGAGACTGGTGTAGAGACTTCGAAACATTTGCCCACATGAACCCCTCCAGTCAGCAATGTTTCATAGAAGTACTTTTGCAGAATTTTGTTTCAGGTTTTAGTTGTAGAACTTTAGTTTAGCCTTAGAGTGGTGGATCTATTTTATTATGAGATTAGTTCCTACTTCTGGCATGCAGCCAATCTGTTTCAGCCTGGTATGTTTATGCTCTGAACTGTTGAGCTGCTTAGGAGATGAAGCAACAGGAACATAGGAGGCTTTACCTGTATCACTACTTTAGTTCTTAGCTGGTGACACAGACAGCTCATAGCACCAGTGTCCTAACCAAATAGATGTAACTGAACATTCATATGGGTTTACATCATTGTTAGGGAAACCTGCTCTGCAGATGCTGTGATCTTCTTGCTTTAATGAGCATTTGAGTAACAGAGAATTTAAACTGAAGCAAACCTTTAAAAACTGTCAGAATCACAAGCTAGATCCTTTTTCCACTACAGTCCACCTTTGGTGTGAGAGCATTCATCTAAGGAGAATGGGCTCACAATTATGCAGTTGCATGGGACTTGCTTGTAACCTGCTTAGTTTTGATGTACTTCCCAAGTTCCATCTGAAACTCTCAGAAATAATGCAAAACTTTGTGCTCAACTTTTGGAGGTTCAAGATGAAATATCTTATGACAGCTCTAAAAATGCTGTGTTACATGGTTTCTGTATGCATGTATGTATTTTTAAATATTAATCTCAAAGTAAAAAAAGTTTGCAAATTAAAAATTAATTGTTTATAATGCTGCAGTAAGGTATGAGATGCTTTCTGTAAACTGCAGAGTAATCTGACACTGTATTCTCACTATGTAATGAACCTCATGCTGCAAAAACTCTGAAGGTACTAATATTTGCAATGCTCATTTGTTCTGAGTTTTTTCTAGGAACTAGGCCACTTGAGCTCCTTTCCCATATGTTCTGGTAGCATAACTCCATGTTGCCTCCAGAACTGATTTTATAATAAAGACTTTTTCTGGTTTTGAAAGAGTCAGTTATAAAAGATGCTAACTAGGCTGTACTTTAATTATCTCAAGAGGCACAGTAGATTTAGATTTTAGCATATACATGTAATTTTGTGATTTTATGTGGGATGCTTGCTTGGCAGATTTTAAAGTTTGTCTTGACCAGGATGCAGAAATTCACTGTTTTAATTTACAGTGGTAGGTCTACAATAGGGATACTGGCTTATATTGGACTTCTAAAATAAGAATACTTGGATGTGTATATTCACTTAAAATAATTAATATTTTTCTAAGGTAGAGTGTTTATGAGGAAGAAACACCATGTTCTGTTAATCACACCAAAATTAAGCTCACCTTCAATATGGAAATCGTCAGCTACATCTCCTGCAGGTGTTTTCTTGAATGTGTTGTGATAAAGTTTTGGTGCTACAAACTAATATCTGTAAAATTCCTATTTTCACTTTTTTCTTGTCCTTGAGCTAAAAATGTTATGAAAACAGAACAAAGGCTTTAAATATATAAATAGCAACTGTGAATTGATTGTACAAATTAGATCAGAAATTGATTCAGTTCTTGAGTTTCACTGAAGCAAAAGAAAGAAAATTATGTTCTGTCCAAGTATAAATGTGTCCAAGAGTAAACCACCTTAGAAGTGGGTGAATAATGTAATGCAAATGCTTCAACTGTCTCTTCAATGCATAAATTAAGATTAGATTAGTCTTTCTCTCTGAAATATATTCCAGATGGTATTAACTAGCCCTACTAAAGTTTTAAAGGCATTAAAACGTAGGTAAAAACCCCCAAAAGAATATGGCAACTTAGTAATCTAATGCTGAGGAATACATTCAGTGCACTTAGCTTGATTTGCAAGCTGCGGTGTGAGCTGTAGGTTGATCTCTAGGGGGGTAGGAGACCAAACTCCAGGGAAGAGGCTGTGAACTGCTGACCTTTTCTCTAACAAAGGGTGTGGGGATCTGTAGCCCACATAGGGGACTGCACTCTCAGACACACAGCAGGAGGCGAGACCCCCAGACTTTTGTGCACTTAGATTGTGAGGGTATGAAAGCTCAGGGGTTCCTTTGTTTGAGTTCCCTCCCTGGTAGTACCCAGCTTGAACTGCTATTTTGTTACTTAGTTATTGCACTAAGATAAAATTTATTTCAAAGCTTGGGATGTCTGAGGCTCTGCTATGTGAAACTTGGGGTCAACCTGGCCTGACTAGGTTAGTGTGGGGTGTGTATCTGCGGAGGTCTGAACTCAGGTGGTGCCAAAGTGGCTCCTGGGTGGTCAGACAGGGAGGATTCCTTTACACTGGTATCCTCCAAGTAAAGTTTTTTGAAACCAGCTAATATCAGGTTTTGAGTATTTTCATAAAGCACATGCATTTTATTCTAGTATTCTACAGTATGACATCAGAGGAGTCAACATGTTGTCCTGAAAATATATGCCTCCTCCTTTCCTCTTTTAGTCATTAAGAAAGAATTTTCACTCTTCTTATCATAAACTCTGCATATCATACTGTTTGTGATATTTATATTAAATTCAAACTCTTCCTGTTTTACTACCTTGAGCAACTCCAGTGAAATCAGAACAAGTCCAGTTGTCTTAAATGTAGACAACCTAAAAGTGAACCAGTCTGAACCAACACAGTACATTCATATGCAATTTTTTTTCTGAAACAGATGGAATTTGCCCTTAGAACAAAACATGTTTGATAATTAGCAATCAGATGCTCCAGTTATTAAAGAAGGTGCTGTGACAACTAGATCTAATTGATAACTTGCATCTATTATTGAATGTTGTCATGGTCTGATTCGGCTCCTGCCTCTGCTGGCAGTCTGCCTGCATTCTCTACCAAAAATGTCGTGGGTTTACTCTGGGCCAATTTTCTCTCACCCCCCACACAATTGCTATAAGTTGAGAGAAGGTTTATACAGATAAAAGGGATCTGATGTGGGGAGAATAATATTAAGATTTATTACTAGTAAGATAAAAACTAAAGAACTATATATATAACAATTCTAACTGGGCAAAAGTGCTATGCATTTACAGAAATACCCCTCCCCCCTTGTATCAGTTCCAGAGGAGAAGCAGTCTCTTTTCTGTTTTCAGGTCTTCTAAATAATTTTGCAGCACTTTGAAAGTTTCTCTTCTGTTATCTTTAGAATGACAGCTCTGATTTGTCACAGCTGGAACTGTCTTTCTCTCTCTCTCTCTCTCTCTCTTGTATGTCGACCTCAGGGCCGGGCTTACCCCCTCCTGTGCTAAGACTGGAGGCTGGGGGGTTACCCAGGCCCATGGGGTCCTCCATGGACTGCAAGGAGACACTCGCCATACCATGGTCTTCACCACAGGTCACAGAGAATAATGGCTTTGAGAGACAGTCCTTGATGGACCTCTCTGGCGTGAGTCCACCTTCGGGAAACAGTTCTTCCATTCTCTGCTGTCCCTTAGGGTCACAAATTCAGCTGCACCAGCATAGATCCTTCACTGGGGTCATACATCCTACCCAAGCCGACTTGCTCCAGGGTAGGTCTCTCTCTCCATGGGCCACAGGTCTCCAACAGGACTGCATTTCATCTTAGGCCTCCCACAGAGTCACATCTTCTTCATGCACTCCTCTACTTTGGCATGGGCTCCTTCATGAGCTGCAGAGGGTCTCCACTCCCCAACAGTCTTCCAAAGGTGGCAGGGGTTTTTAGTTTTAAGTCTTTTTCCCTGGTGAAGGGAGAGAAAGAGAGAGACAGGGGAAAAGGAGCCCCCACTTCTCTCTCCTCTGGCTGCCTGCGTTGACCGTGGAGGCTGTGTTATGTCTGTCTGCCTGGAATTCCTTCTGCAGTATTTCTCGTCCAGGCAGTCTTCCTTTAGAATTTTTCCTCCACTCTGTTACATGCCTCGGTCAGAGTGGCTTCAGTGCCACACTTGCCCCCGTCCTAGGGAGAAGGGAGGAGGGAGGCCTGGCCCACACTTGGGGCCTACCTCTGCCTACATGGTTCCTAATTTCATCTGCGCAACCACCCTTCCCTTCCATTTTCTTAAATATGTAATTGGCAGAGGCATTACTAAAACTTTTGATTTGCTTTGCTCCAGAAATTCACCTGGAAAAACTATTTTCAGCCCAGGGGGGCTGGTTGGCAAACCCACGACAACTGTTTCCATCTTCAAAGTATTTTTTTTCTTATGTTATTGAAAAGGTTAAGACTAGAAAATGAACTCTGTATAATATCTTAAAACAAAATTAAGATTATGACTCTACCTACATAAATCTGAAAAGGTTATGGTTACCACGCTTAGATTATATGGTATCATTTCATATTGGATTAGTGTTTATATTGTTAAAATTGTTTCAGTGCTACATGAGATGACAAACTCAACTACCAAGTTTTGAATGTAGTGATTTTCCTACTGTAGCAGTTATTAATATAATAAATAAATTAGTTCCATAGGGACCATGGTGAACACCAGTATGGTGAGTAACGAGTGTGTCTTTATTCAAACAGTCACAGCTTAAATAGTAGCTTCAAATACTACTAGGTCACACAGGTAACTTCCTAAGCCAATCCCATACAAGCATTCCAGAGAGCATGTGTGACAGAGTGTCTTAGAACTACAATTCCCAGAATCCCTCTGCAGCACCTGGTATAGCCACACCCCACATCCTACATTCCAAGGTCACTGTGGCACACAATAAAGTTGTTCATCTTGTTTACGCCTCTAGATTAAGGATACTTTTTTAACGCTTTTTTGACCTCCCTAGGTAGTTTTACAATGGTCATAGTGACTCCTACCTATATAGTTGACAGGCTGGTTGGACTGTGCTTCTGCTATGTTGCTACAGAGCATCTGCTCCTCTAGCTTACTCTCATGACTCTTCGGTTTTTACCCTTTTTAACCATTTTGTTACTGTCAGTATTTATAGAACCATATGAATATGGAATACATTCATATGTGCATGAATGGTGGGATAATGGAAGTGTACATCTATTGTAGCCCAGATTATATCAGTGCCAAATTCAGGTTTAGTATGTTCTCTAATTTGTAGTTGAGACTTCTTATACCTTCAGGGC
The DNA here is from genome assembly GCF_003031625.1 of Empidonax traillii. Taxonomy (NCBI): domain Eukaryota; kingdom Metazoa; phylum Chordata; class Aves; order Passeriformes; family Tyrannidae; genus Empidonax; species Empidonax traillii. The sequence continues at coordinate 79,595 of NW_020956815.1, forward strand.
AACAGAATCACTCTGGGAATTCACCTCTAGCTCATTATATTATAGCTGAGACTTTTTTTGGCGCCACTGCACAGAACAAGGAAAGTGTCTACAATATCTGTACTGAGTCACCTGTATTGTCTGTTTACATATTGTATGACTCTGTCTTCAAATATATTAAACCACACACTTTGTTTGAAACCTGTTTACCAGATAAACTGAATTGTCATTGTATCTGTTGTCTTCTACCTTTGCTACTTTTCAGTCATTGAGTATTCCATACACTATTGTAGTGATGACAGCATATCATCCTCTAGATTTCTGGAAAAACCTTTAAATAGTATGGGGATAAAAGGTGATGGTGCTGTAGGTTATCTGTAGTGGCTGCTGTTCTTTTCCTCGCTAGGACCAAAGAAAGACCAGAGTCCTCTTACTGAGATGTTTTTGTCTGATGGTTGTATTTTTCTCACGTCAAGCGGAGTTTATGCTGCTACATTTTTCTTTAATTAAAGGGAAAAACAGACAAAGAGCAGAAGACTCTTGCTATGGATCTTGCTTTGCAAAGGTTAAGCTGAGTGTTTGGAGCCATGGCTTGAATACAGGGCTGAAGGCAGAATGATGATCTGTTCAGTGTGAATAGGAATTGCATATCTCTACATTTAAGACTGATTCTCAGCTTCCCTTCAGTCCCTTTGATTTTTCTCATTGTGGCAACAACTGTAGCAATGAATAATGATAAACTACATGTACAATATTTATCTTTCCCAAATACGGAAGATCCCAAATCAGGTGTTGACTTGATCCACTGCACATAGGAGTTTTACCTCCCCATTGCAGAGAAACATTTTAAGGCTCATGATTCTTGATGGCAATGACTGCTACTGTATTGTGTTTGTTTATCATATACAATGATTTTTGAAACTATTCCATGTTACTGAGCAGCATATTAAAAAACATTGTGCACAGTTATGTTTTTGTATGCACTTTGGATTTTTTTTTTTTTTCCCCCCAGGAATTTTGGAGGTTTTACACTGTGTGTTGGTGGAAAGCCCAGAAGCTCTAAACATTATTAAGGAAGGGCATATTAAGTCAATCATCTGTCTTTTGGACAAACATGGAAGAAACCATAAGGTAGGCAAAGAATAGACAGGTATTTTAGGTGAACATTTGTGAACAAAGCAAGCATGTTCTTACAAGTGAAAGTCAGAATTCCAATACTGTGATGCTGTTTTCATAATCAGGAATGAAACTTTTCCTAAAATGCATGTGAGCAGTTTGAAAAAGCAAAGGGGAATGTTATCTTTTTTTTGACTAAAACGTTGATACACACTAATTCTTAAGGGAAACTGGAGGAATGCTTTAATGTTGTAAGGAAAATTTCAGAACTGTTCTAAAATGAAACCACTATGTTGGATGTATTAGATACCATCACATCTTCCAATAACACAGTATATAGCATTATCTTGCCTGAAGTAACTAACAATAATAATGAAAAAAAATGTAAGAATAAAAGAATCTGATTTTTTTCAGGTTTTGGATGTTTTGTGTTCTCTCTGTGTTTGTCATGGAGTAGCTGTGCGGTCTAATCAACATCTAATCTGTGATAATCTCCTGCCAGGAAGAGATCTGCTCTTACAGACACGCCTCGTCAACCATGTGAGCAGGTATGAAAAAAAAAAAAAAGATTGTTATCCAGATCTAGCTGTGCATTCAGCATATTGTCCACCGATGTCCTGTGATTGCTTTTCTGTTTGTGATCTTGTGAGAATTTCCTAATCATCTTTGGTCAAAATTAAGAACTTAGTGCCAAATACCTTCACCAGTGCTTGGGATATTTCAACAGTGCCTTGATCATTCCTTCCACTGGAAGAATTTTAGAAACTATCCTGCAGCAGGCATTAATTTATA